>NC_051335.1:10032863-10165325 GCF_015220235.1 Choloepus didactylus
GCAAACCAGAACAGTTGGATACTTAGCCCTTAAGGGAACCCTGGATGGTGATGCCCTGTAATCTTTATACAGCACTTTTTGGTTCTGCCTCTGCTGGCCAGCAGAAGGAGGGGAGGTGGGAACTTGGGGGTCCTGCCAGCATTTCCAACCCAGTCCCCATACCCCCACAGCAGATGTTTCTTCTTCCCTCCCTTTTTCTACTGTAAGTCTAGGCCAGTGGTTCTCCACTGGGTGCGATTCTGCCCTTGACCTCCAGGGGACATTCAGCAAAGTCTGGAGACATATTTTGGTCATCACAACTAGGGGAGGGCATGTTGGAAGCACTCCTGGCATCTAGTGGAAGCAGAGATGCTCCTAAACATCCCACCATGCACAGGAAGGCCCTCAATACAGAGAATTACCCAACCTGAATGCCAGTAGTGCCAAGGCTGAGAAACCCTGGTGTCAGCTCGGAGCCCATCTTTCAGAGAAATAAGGCTGTCAAGGGCAGGCGTCTGTGAACTCCTGAGAAATGCCAGGCTGGATTCTGCTTCACTTGGAAAAGAACTGCAGGGAAGAAGGCAAGGGCCCTCCTGCTTGCCTGCAGCTCTCTCCTACTTCCTGGCACCACATCAGCTCCCGCAGGCCGAGAAGCTAAGGGCAGCCCTGGCCCACAGAGCACACAACAGAGGCCACTAATACCCACTTCCTTTGGCAGTGTCTTGGTATTCTTGGCTTGGGATTTGGTATTCCTCGAGTTCCATCTCTTAATTGCATGCTAGAGGTGGCAGGAAACCTATACGTAATTCCAAAACGGTTGCACCTTTGATTCTTCTCCAACATGCCAAACCAGCGCGTTCTTGCAAAAAGAACATGGAGGACTCTGAAGACGTGGCCCTGAGTGGACCTTGGTGAGCCCAGCAGGGCCCGGACCTGAGCTCCAAGCTGGCACCCGGGGCACAACTGAAGAAAATAGAGAACACTATGGATGATAAAAAGAAGGAACCCCAGAGTTGCCTTGGGGTGGGAGAACTAGGTGGCATGATAATCCCTGAAGGCCTGGATGTGAATCTACCCCAAGCTCTGGGCCTGGGCTCATCACTCCACTTTTTCCCATCTGTGAAATGGGCTTCGTAACACTCCCTGCATAAAGACACTGCAGGGAGGGGGGCACAGTGCTGTGAAAGGGTCTCCCATGGGGTGTGGATTAGAGTAGAGCCCTACTGAATTTCTCTTCACTCGTTTGCCAACATTCATCCTTTCCTTCTCTCATCACCCCTTATCCTTTTAACCATCTTGACACCTGAGGAATTCAAAAGCTATTTACGTCTCTAGCCCACCAACCTGGTAGCAGTCAGATGTCCTGAGCATGCAGTAGAAATAACAACGGACAAAAATAAACCCTGAGAAACAGGGTGGGAGGTGATTCATAGCTGTCTGAAGGAATCGTAGAGTAGATCATATTTTAAAATTGGGCTTTGGCTAATGAATAAATGTTCAATCCAGAGCCAAAGACATTTGCTGATATACTATTTCATGGCCACCTGTGCCGCACAAAGTTGTCTAGGATAGTGGGGGTAGAATCCTGTCTGGAAAAATGGACTAAAGCAGCAGTTCTCTAACGGGGCTAATCATCAAGTGGCCTGGAGAGCTTTCTGAGTGCACAGATTCTCGAGAGCCTGACCCAATAACCTCTTATGGGGTCCAGGGAAGTGCAGGTCCAAAGCTTTCCCCAGGTGTTCCTACGGTCAGCCAGATTTAGGAACCTCTTGACGAAGTTTCTAAATTGCAGGGCGCAATTTACTGAGTGCCAGCCACTAACCCATGATCCTTAAACCCCTTTCAAAATCCTTAACCAAGATGTTTTGCCAGCATTGTTTGAAGATGCATTTGCTTTTACATCTAAGAGAACATTTTTTAGATACAAGATTTGTTTTCCTCCCAGCAAGATGCTCAACGTCATTACTACAATTAGGCAAGTTCATTTAAACACTTTGAATCCATACTTGTAAAATTCCCCCCTTCTCCTATCCAACTTTATGTCTAAACAGTGCAGCTGATGGCTCTACAGTTCCATTTATGAATTCCACTCTTGCAAATGTATTGCCAAAATTGTTTCAGAATTTCTTTGTCTGGGAAAGCCAGGCCTGCTGGTTTTAATAAGAACATGGTTTAAACATAGTTATCCAGGTCACTGATATTTCAGACAGCACACAGCACCAAGAGTACCTTCTCTTTTTAGAACCCAACTCCACCCTTTACTCTTGCTAAGACTCCCTCTTCACTCTCCTCCTGCAAGAGTTTTTCCTAAGAAAGAGTAACACGTCTTAAAAGATTGAAAATGGAGTCTAGACCAAGTGAAAAGCAAGTCCCACTTCTGGTTCAAATTCATCCACTTCACATGATACACAACAGTGCCTAGCCAAGGGGCTTGCACACAGTAGGTGTTCAACCACTAACTGAATGCATTCAGGCAACTGATGGGAACTCTTGCGCATCCATTTAAGAAAATGCAAACAAGAATTCTCTGAACAACTGCGACCTTCCATAGAGTTCACATCTGAGAATGTGTTCTATTACATAATCGACAAAGTAAAAAGAACTTTATTTTTAGCTACTGAAGTTCCCAAGGAAGATCTGAGTCCTATTTAAACTTCCCTTTCATCCCTAACCTTCAAATGACACTCCTATGATTTGTTTTTAAATTTGTATTTTTTTAAATGACTCAGTTAAAGATGGCCTCGAGCATGTTTGAAACAATACAAAACAACAGGAGAAATAAACCAGATGGCAAAAAATCATAAATCAGGACAAGCTGTGCTGAACAAGCAGCAAAGGAAGGTATCATCAAATTGTAAAGGGAAGAGACACTTAGTTCCTCATGGGCAAGTCTCCACCATTGCTTCCTTGCAAAGGAAAGTTGTGAGGCAGTCCAGGGGAGGGTAGCAGCGTCCTGCCCTAACCTACCACACAGTAGACTTGAAAGAGCTACACGACAGCTAGAAACTTCAAATGGTCAGTACTCAGAGCAGATACGTGGCGAGCTGCTTCTCAGGTGATTTAAAAAACAAAAGAAAGAACAGCTTTGGAGATCTCTGTCTTAATTGCACAATGGCAAAGGTAGGGAAACAAGCAACCACAGCAAAAAAGTTCTAAGCCAATGTAGCTGTGCCGTTTCTAGCATGTGACCAAAACAATGACAACTCCCCTCTAGAAAAATCCTCCACCCCTATCTTTTCTACAGACATCAAGAAAAGGGCACACCTTATAGAAACAGCACTGACACCGTCTAAGCTGAAGAATACACAAAAGACACTCAAAAATGCAAGACCCTCCCTGTTTGGCTATGTCTCTGACACTGGACTCAATGTTTAGACCTTCCCAGGGAGATAAGGGCTTTAGTTTGGAGAAGTTTGTTTTGTTTTGCTGGATCTGTTGGCTGGATGGAAAGTCAAATATGCAGGGGCCCATTTGTGTATACACACACATACACACACACACACACACACACACCTAGTACAGTGTCTAAAGCAGAGAAACTCTCTAGATAATCAGTTGAATGAATGAATGAACAAAGCTGCACTGGGCAGGCTTTTCAGCTCTTACAGCAGCTGCCATATATTTCTAGTACATGAAAAGGGTTTTTTTTTTTTTTTTAACCAACAATAACTGGGCCTCTTAGGCAAGAGTACATGTCCATTAGTTTTAGATACTTAAACAGTACATGCTGTTCTGCTGTAACACAACATGCAGAAAATCTGGCACTAGCTCTTCGGTACTGGAGTCCTGTTTACAAACGTACTGAATTAGTAACCCCAATACATCATCTCTGCCACCTGCTCCCCGCCCCCCCCCCCCCACCATTTTATCTCCATGACTGGGAGAGATGCAGAAGGTCAACTCCAAGGACTCCTGCCCACCACACAACTGGCTGCTTTTCACCACCCAATAGGGACTCTGAGTGGGAGAAGAAATGTAGCAGGAAGGTGGTTTGGGGTTTAGAGCAGCACAAAGGGATTCAATCAATAGACCTAAGTCCATCCTCTTCCTTCTCACCCCCACCCACCTCCACCCTCGATGCCACAGCTATTTTGAATGCAACAGATTTTGCTGTAAACTGCTCTTCCGAGACGCTCTAGGACTTTGTGAATAAGCTAAGGAGAGAAAGAAGTGGTAGTGGAATAGATTCCTTTCCCATCCATTTCCATAGCTCCAGGATTTCCCTAATTAAAGCACTCATTGCCTTATTTCCCCTATGAAAGCAAACTTTGTACTGAATTGCACTCACTTCTTTAGATCCCACCTTTTACACTAGAGGAAGTACTCTGGAAGGGGGGCAGGGATCCTGGATGCCTTGTTAATTACCACTCTACCCCTCAAACCTTGCATGGTGCATGGTCTGTAATAGATGCTCAATAAATATTTAATTGAATGCACAGACAAATGAGTGAAAAGTCTCCTCTTCTAGAGCGATCAACCATCCCGGTTGATCCAGGACTAAGAGGATTTCCCAGGACCTGCAACTTTCGTGTGCTGAAACAGGGACAGTCTCAGGCAAACCAGACGGTTAGTCACCCTACTCTGTCCCTTGGTTTCTGCAGCCCCAGGTGCAGCTTGCAGCCCCACCCCTCCCAGGAGTTCCCAGCCCTGTTGCACCTGCCTGTCTCTGCCACACTCACCAGCCGGAAGGAGGGGGCAGCCTCCTAAGGTGACCAGTCTTTCTGCCCATCAACAAATGCCTACCCTAGTCACACTGTCCGGTCAGCTTCTTTATGAGAGGTAATAATGCTTTCTTTATTTCTCAGCTTCAGAATATGAGACGGTGTCATAACGATCAGGAAGGGCGCCCAAATTTAGGCTGTGTCCCTGAGTCCCTGGGCACTCCAGATGAGAAAAAACCACTCCTTTTCCTTTCTAGTGGCCTTCAAACCCATCCCAAGTCCCACCATCCCACCTGTTCCCTAAGCTGTAGATAAAACCGGCCACAGGTCCTGCTTAGTATGTAGCAGCCTCCTCGGCCCCCCACTCGGTGGGACATATGATGAGAGTATACAGAGCTGGCTTGATTCTTTGAGGAAAGATAACCAAAGACAGTCTTATCATTTAGAGTACAGAATGCTTGTTTATGCAAAGGTGAGTGGCTTTTGTCACCAATCTGAAACAAGTGCATTCATGGGTCCATCATTTTTTTCTTGCATCTGGGATGCCCTTCTGTAGAGAATTTAGAAAATACAGTATACGTTAAAACTAAAGGCGAGGGGAAAACTGGAAACAACCTAACTATCCATCAAGAGAAGAAAAATAATAAACTGCTATATTCATGTACTGGAATATTCCAGAGCAATAAACGAGAATGAATTAGTGATATACACACCAGTATGGATGAATCTTGAAGATAGCACATTGAGCGAAAAAAGCCAGACACAGAAGGACACACCTGATGGCACATTCTGTATGAAGTTCAAAGACAGGACAAACTGTTCTGTGCTGTTAGAAGTGAGGATAGTGGTTACCTGGGGTGGGGGTGGGGGGGTATCAAAGAGGGAGAGATGTATGATAGGAAAGTGAACATATTCCAGGGATAGAAATGTTTTATATCTTGATCTGGGTGGCGGTTAAGTGAATGTATACATTGGCAAAAATTCCTTTAAGTTGCCCACTTAAGGTTATTTCACTTTACTGTATGTATTTGAGACCTTAATAAAACAAGTAGAAAACAAAACAAAACAAAAACAAACAAAAAACAAGGGCAACAGAGGAGATTCTCGTTTTCATCCTGAACCAGGAAGCCATATCATTTAACCTCGGGAAAGCATTCTTACCTCCTCTGTAAGTACACTATTCTACCTACCTGCTTCGGTTGTCAAATTAAATTAGATGAAACCGAGTGGGGTAGTTGTGCAATCTCATTTGTTAAATGTATGCTCGACAAAGGCAAGGCTGTCAGTCCCGGGGAAATTAGGGTTTGTCAAACAAAGGATCTGATTCTTTTTTTTTTAAACAGACAGCTTTCTGAATTTAGGACTCTCTCTCAAATATCCTTCCAGCAGCTGTATCGCTCAGCCTATCAGTCAAGGGCAGGCACCCTGCCAGCTGTTTGCTGGATTCGACTTCCTGGTACATGAGCATTTCAAAGGTCGTGTATATGTTAATTTACTACATGGTTGTTATTTAAGGGGATTTTATTACACCATTTTATGTTGATTTATTCATTCTCCTCCTCGAGGAAATTCTAGATGCTAAAGCAACCAATAGCAGGCATAGCTCTGCGTTAAACATGAGACATCAAAGAAATCACTGCTGTCATTTTTCAAATTTAACATCAACACACACCAGCAATATGTTTTGGTCTGACATGATTTTGATAGCCATTGTCTGGAGCTGGAAGAAGAAGGTGGTTTAGACAAAAATTGTTCATGTAGAAAAAGAGTGAGGGCACAAGGCAGATCCCCACAGCGTGCTGGACAACGGCAACGCCCATATGTGAATCTGATAATGTCTTGGTCATTATAATTTGACTCAATCGTCTTCCTCCAAAGGCATAGCTATTTTAGCATAAGCAATCCCATTTTCTGGAAGTTCTGTGCCGCCAATGGTATTCAAAGGCTGGAATAATAAGGGGAAAGCAGAACACACCCAGAGGAGAAAGGAGGTATGGGAGAAGATGGAGAAGAGATGGCTGTTCCAAGACAGCTCACAGGAGGGCTGATGGAAGGAGATGGTGTGTGGCGAGCTGCTCCACGTGGCAGGAGTCCAGAAAGGTTCCTGCAGAGGCCGGAGGCCGTGGAGAGACAAGGGGGTGATGAGAGCCACAAGAATAGGGGGCCCGGAGGGCTAAGGTCCTGATACCAACACTTCTTGGCTTTCAAGTGAGCATTTCAGGGCCTCATCTACTTTTCACCAGCACCTGCAATCTGCCAGTCCTTGCCCATATGTCACGTGGGAGAAAAGAATGACATGCTCCCAATCATCGGGGAGCGATCACCATTGTTCTTCCCTGCAGATGTCACAACCAGGTGCCCGTAGGCAGCCATTCAGAAATCTATTCGCAGCCTAGAAAAGTCATGAACTCATGTGACCTACTTTTACCAGACAGTGGATTCTTCTAATTCTGCCATCAGTGAAACAGCAAAACGATTAGAAAATGCCTGTGCCATTGTGCCCTACCAACCCAGGCAAAGACAGCCGCGGGGGGTAAGGTTAATAGAATGTAACTTAAACAGCCTGTGTGCTTCTAAACGGACTCGGGCACCAGACAAAAGGGAGTCCTTCCAAAGCAAACGCACAGCCTCCTCCCTTCACCATCCCCCAATCCCGGTAGAGCCCAAATTTATTTGTGCCCTCAAATTCTCCCACACAGCCCTTCCTGCTCCACCTCTGCCCTTGACAGAGATGCACTAAGATCTGTATCTGCAGCTTGACATCTTGTCCTCTTCAAATGCTATAAGCCTCAGGGTCACCCCAGCCCCGCTGAGATAGGACCGTGTATTTACCCTTCCAGAACCGCAAATTCAAACTCAGATCATGGAATCTTAGTATCTAATTATATCCCTCTGTCCCAAGCCCCACGATCCTCCTCTGTTCCCTTCCTCAAAAACTAAGTGGAAAAACACCCCTCTAAGAAAAGATTAAAGCGAAAGAAACTGGGCAAGCTGCTCTGTGCATGATGGGTTTTCTCCAGAAAAAAGGATTCATCTTAGAATTCTTTTTAAATGTTTTACACCTACATTACAACCAAATTTGGGGTGGGGGGGAGCAAAGGAAAGAACTTCATTCAGGAGTCTTATGTCCCAAAAAGATCAAAACTTTTTTTTTTTTTTTTTTAGGGAATGAATCTATCACAGCAGAGACATATATTTTTTTTCATTCTGTGTTTTATGATAAGCCATTTACCCTGGGGCTACAGAGTGCTTTGGAATTCCATCTACCCACACCTTCCTGAAGTTACACATCTACCAAGCACATTATTGAGAATGAAAATTAAATACTATTTATTATTGTCCTCCCCTGTGTCAGCCAATGATCTCAAACTTCTCCCCAGAAAGATACCTGGTGGTGGCTTGATGGAATCCCAGAGTGGGTGGTACAAAGGGTGCCATGGAATTTGCAAACTCCAAACAAAATTATTGTGTGTGCATTTTTGCTTGGGGAGGTGAATGTCTCAGCTGGGGATCTCCTCCCCCGCCCCCAGAGCAGACCCTGAGACAAAGATTTGAGTGCACAGAGTTTATGTGGGAGAGGAGCCTAGGAAATATCAGCAGGGGAGGGTAAATTGATAAGCAGGTGACTGCTGTGGGCAGCTGGGGCTCTATCTCACTCCCAGTTAACCTCAGAGTTATTCCAGCCATGGGAGGAAGCTGGGGCCTCCACCTTCCAATTGCACTGTGTCATGGGTTGAGAGTAGCTTCCGGGAACATAGACTCTCCAGTGCCTCTTGCTTGCCAGGAGCAGGGGCCCAGCACAGCAGCCTTGGAGCAGAGCATGGCAAGTGTTTGCCGTGAGCACACACGCATGTGGCAGCGAGTGCCAGGGGCATGTGCGTGTGCCACTGACAGCTTCTGCTCTGGAGAGGGTCATGGGTGTTGGTGATACCAACACCAAAAAGTCTAAAAACACCCACTGTGCAGGTGCAAGTCTGTTCTTCCTTTTTTCACTCCCTGAGATCCCTCCTGGTGTCCTGGGGACAGGCAACTGGCCGGATTGTCCCATGGCCCAAGCTCCCTAAAAGTAAATTTGGTATTTTTAGAGGTTGTCTGCACCTAGTCTTATGGGGCTCCCAATGGGAAAAATCTTGGTTTGGATTTGGGGCCAAAATCATAGCCCACTGAGCCTGAAGCAGCCAATGCCGATTCCAAAGACTCCAATTTACCTTCAAGGAGTAAATTTATGCACTGGGAAGACCTGGCTTCATAAATACTAAAATGTTCATCGATAATGTCTGCCTTCCAGCAAGGCTCCAGCACCAGCACTAGCAGTACTCCAATTCAAGAGAAGCCTTCATGAAAGTCTACTGCTTCATTCTCCTTGGGAAGCCTACTGGGGTAAGTTGGGTTTTGGTTTTTTGGTTTTTCATGTCTTTTTCATGGTTGTTGTTTTGTTGCTTTTTGGCAGGGGCTCCCTTTCTGCAAACTCGATCTTTGTCAAATGCTATCACAGGCAACATGAAGACAGCTCTACATATGGCCACCAAAAGCCACGTTCAAGAATGCTCACAGCAGCTTTATTTGCAACGGCCCCAAACTGGAAACCACCCAGATGTCTGTCAGCAGGAGAGCGGATAAACAAACTGTGAAACATCCAGACAATAAGATCCTACACAGCAATAAGAAGGAAAGAACTACTCATACATGCGACAGCATGGATGAGGCATTATGCTAGTGAAAGCAGCCAGACACAAAAGGCTGCATACTGCATGGCTCCATTTAAATGAAATTCTAGAACAGGCAAAACTAATCTAGAGAGACAGAAGTCAGAACAGTGGTTGCCTTTAGGGGGTATTGACTGGAAAGGGGCTCAAGGGAGCTTTCTGGGGTGCTGGAAATGTATTCTATTTTGATCTGGGAGGTGGGGGGGGTTGGTTTACATAGGCGTGAACGCATGGAAAAATCCAGACACTCGAGGTCTCCGCACTTAACTGTATGTGTTATATATACCTCAATAAAAAGGTGAAATGAAATAACAACAACATAAGGAGAAGAAAATAATCAGATTAAATTAAGACAGCCCTAGAGAACACTGCTTCCCTTTCTCTAACCGGGCCAGGTAATGTAGTGATCGGTGGAAACATTAAGCCCTCCCCGAGAGCTTGTCCCCCATGAGGGAGGAAAGGGTCAAGTGGGCTCTCCTGGGCACAGCTGGCATTGTTGCCACAGAAAACAGGGGAGACAGGAAGAAACCCTCTGCGTGAGCATGGAGCCTTTGACAGACAACGTGAATGTCCCCTCCAGCACACATGCACACAGCACACTTGCACACACCAAAGCACATGCACATGCATCTCGTGCCCCCTCTCCCCACAGCCACACCAACCCTGCAACACACCACATACCCTTCATGGTCTCATACAGACTCAGCACTGCACATACCACCCACATCCCCCACAAGCACCACACTCACATACACAATGACCTCTTGCTGCACAGATCCATGTCTGCACACATTCACACACACTCTGCACCCCCCACACAGCACACACACACACCCCAAACAGGAGTGTACACACACGCACGGAGGGGAGGCAGACCCTCCTCCTTACAGACAGGGTTCTGAGCACTGCCTAAGTAATCATCTTCCTCCTGCCGCCCGCAGTGGCCACCATCATCATTAGCATCGTCGTCGTCATTCCTGGAGCGTCCCTCATGGACAGGGACATCTCATCCATACAGCTGTGCCAACAGACAAAGCCATTTGCCTGGAGCTGCCACTCACCCTGAGAGCTGTCCAGGCACCTCAGGTTTGCGCCTGGTGCTGAGCAGCAAGCCCCAGTGTGGGCCTTGCAGTGACATCTCCACCTCCTCCTCCTCCCTGTCTCTGTCCTCTTGGCCACCGGCCCCTCCTCTATAAGAAAGCCTTGCTTTGCTTCTCAGGGTGGAACCACGTCTCCCCTGGGGCCCAGATTGGCCCTGACCCTCCCGACCACACTGATGGCCTTGCCACGAGGGTATGCAGAAACCAGCCAGTGGCAGGAAGTTGCCACCTTCTGCCTTTGGGATGTCGGTGTCCCTTCACTGTGAATCCGTGCCATGTGCTTGGAGCGTAGCTGCAACTTTCTGAGATTCTGGAAACTCTTTCTTCCATTTTTCTTTGTTGTCTTAACTTGGAGAACTAAGCCCATTGAATCCGTTTCAATACCTAATGACCATCTGGACCTTCTGCAAAACTAGGACTTCCCGAGTGGAAGGCAGTGAAAAACGCCCATCAGTGTGCCCACAATTTCCCTCTTAGGAATCTACTCCCAAAGATATATGCACCAACACGTTTATCACAGCTCTTTTTTTGTTGTTAAAAAGACAAGAAACGACTTAAATGTCAATCAAGAGGGAATTGGTTGAGTTAATTATCGCAGATTATTACAGATGCTAGTATCTAGTTGTTGCAAAGGATGACACAGATTGGTGTGTCCTGACATGGAAATGATGTCCGAGGAAACTATTTAAGGGCAGAATAAATTTAAAAGTCACATGGCGGGAGAGAATATAGATTCTCTCTATATAAAGTGAACTAGTTTTTGTTGAACATGTGTGTCCATGTGCATTAAGAACTTAAAGAAAAAACCAAGCTTGTACTAGGGGTTTTCTCTGAGAGGGAAGATTACAGAGGATCGTTTCTGTCTTTGTTTTCAATATTGTTTGTATTTTTAAATATGTGTTACTTTCCCAGCCAGAAATCCAAGATAAGAGACTAAAAAAGTTGTTTTCTAAGTGTCCGTCCCTGGCTCCCCACCCATTCTTTTTAAAGTCTTGGGTTACAGACACTCAGAGGCATCTGGACCTTGAAGCCAGACAAACAGCAGCTCCAGCATTTTCTGGTTGTGGGCCCTGGGCACGTGGCTCTGCCTCGCTAAGCCATCCTTTCCTCCATCACCAAGCTTTGCTGAGGGCGACTCCATACCACCCTCTGTGCCAACTCTGGGGCGACCATGGTGGACACAACAGTCCCTTCCCACTTGCGGAGTTGTATCTCTACCTGTGAAATGATGGCAACTTTGCAGGGCCATTGAAAAGATTATTACTATAGACAACTCGTGGCACATAAAAGGCCTTTGAAAACTGTCAGCTACATCTTTTAAAATAGCCAAGGAATATGTCTCAGCTGGGGGCTGGGGGCAGTGCATAGGCTGCCAAACAAATAGCTTGCGAACTTCTAACAGCAATGTAACGATGGAAGTTTATTTCTTGCTTATGTAACAGTCTAGGGTGGGGATTCCAGGTCAGGCTGTTCTGTTCCAGGCAATTATGCTCCCCAGGCAGAGAGGCTCTGCCATCTTTCACTCTGGCTTCCAAGTTTACACTGGGGTTTTCCCAGGTATTCCAGACAGCCAGCAGAAGAGAAAAGAGCATGGAGAAATGCCCAGAAGGCTTTTCTGGTTGGACCAGAGGTGCACAGATCGTGTCCACTCACATCCCATTGGCTACAACTCAGGCACATGGACACATAACACTGCAAGGGAGACTAGGAAAGTTGTCTAGCTGGGTGCCAAGGTAGATGAAGAAAAGAGATTTGTCTGGAGCAACAAGGGACTCACGAACAACTGGGGCCACCATGGATTAAAGGAGGAAACACCTCAGCGACTGCATGTTCGTGTGGGTGTTGTATGTGTCCAGTCTGAGAAAGGCAGATGCTCAAGGAAGCCTTTGTGCTTGGAAGTTTAGAAGCTCGTCTTTGCTGAACTTTTAGTTTTTTTAGAAGAATGCTTCCTCAGCCTCTCTTTTTTATTTATCAAAGCTGCCCTGCTACCATCTGAGATATTACTAGAAAACACCAACCCCCAGCTCTGACTTTCATAAGATTTGAGATACTGTCAAAAATAGATGCCAACTCATCAGATTCTGTCTGAAAGGGATGCCAACACACATCTAACTCAAACTAAAAGCTTCAGACAACAAGCTGTACTGTGTACATACATTGTCACTCATTCTCCCCTAAAGAACTTTATATACTAGCCACTGAGCCCATGGACTTAATGATGGGAACAAAGAGGAAACATGATTTTGTTCCCTTAAGCTGGCACTTTGCAGAACCTACAGTTAAGCGTCTGTCAGAGGCTCACATTACAGATTCAGAGAGCTAGGGATTTAATTCTATGGTTTGGCTTGCTTTTGTGATCCAGGAGATTGCAGAAATCCCACTAATGTGGTTGAGATGGGGTAAGATATGTACAATATAATATAATTTTTTCATTCATTCATTCATTCATACAATCAATAAATATATGTTGAGCAACTCCTCAATTTTAGGCACTGTGATCCCAGGCTGAGGAAGCCAAGATGGGTGAACACACAGTTACAAGACCACAAGATGCCTGCTGCGGTGGAAGCCCTTGCAGTGACAGTGGAAGACCCCAAAACAGATGACTAGAAAGGTCACTGGATTCTGTATCATTTCTCCGATTTACTTGGCACAGAAGCTGGAAATCTGCATAAAGGAACTCATTAGAAATCCTTCTCTGCTCATTAGATGAAACAACTAGAAATGCGAAGAGAAAGGCAAGGTTCTGGGACCCCAAGGGCTCTTTATTGATGCTGTCGTTGGAAAGCTAAGTGGGCAAAACACTAGTAGCCACAGATGGTGGATCCCTACCATGTACCAGGCATCGTGTAGACTTGTCACTCATCCTGCCAGGTGGGTACCACTACCGGCCACTTTATAGATGGCATCTCTGAGACTCACAGAAGTGAAGACACTTGTCCTAGTACACAGTCATCAGCAGACCTGGGAATTTGGTCTATTTGACTCCAAAGACTGGTCACTTTTCACTATCCACCCCCTCTCTGCCTCCCCACGTAGAAGATCAGAGAGGGTATACCAGGGGACAGGGATGGGACCTACGGCTTCATGGGGCTGCTACGGAGAGGCAGCAGAGGACGGCGGAGAGAATCCAGGTTCACCTCCTGGAAGTAACGAGGGGGTAAGCTGTTTTCCTCCATGCATTTACTCAACAACATTTATTAAGTCATCATTCTAGGTGCTGGGGATATGGCACTAAACCTAGCTGGCGAGGGGTGGGGGGCAGCAGGGGACCGTGGAAGAGGGGCAATATATACCCCCAATTTTTGTCACACTTGGCGGGAGAATAAAATAGATGCCCTCACCTTCTTAATGCTGCTAGTGAGAGAAATGTCTGTTAAAGGAGGTTTAGGAAAAAGACATTTAAGCCAAGGAACACTTTGAATTGTGAAACACACCTCCCAGCCTCCTGGAGAAGATAAAGGATACATGTTGTTCTAGTTTGCTAATGCTGCAGAATGCAAAACACCAGAGATGGATAGGCTTTTATAAAAAGGGGGTTTATTTGGCTATACAGTTACAGTCTTAAGGCCATAGAGTGTCCAAGGTAACACATCAGTAATCAGGTACCTTCACTGGAGGATAGCAGATGGCATCCGGAAAACCTCTGTTAGCTGGGAAGGCACGTGGCTGGCATCCGCTCCAAAGTTCAGGTTTCAAAATGGCTTTCTCCCAGGACGCTCCTCTCTAGCAAGCTTGCTCCTCTTCAAAACGTCACTCACAGCTGCACTGAGTCCCTTCTCTTTGAGTCAGCTCATTTATATGGCTCCACTGATCAAGGCCCACCCTGAATGGGTGGGGCCACACCTCCATGGAACATCTCATCAGAATCATCACCCACAGCTGGGTGGGGCACATTCCAAGCAAATCTAATCAGCACCAAAACGTCTGCCCCACAAGACTACATCAAAGATAATGGCATTTGGGGGACACAATACATTCAAATTGGCACACATGTATAGGAAACAGACTCAAAGGATGGGAACTGAAAATATCCATAGTGGTGACAGTAGTAGTGGCATTACAAATGATAATTATTCTCTTCTTGTCACTTTCCCATATTTGTTAATTTCTAAAGTAATAACTTATTACTCATATAATCATAGAAAAACACACCTTACTAAAATGTTAAAGAAAATAAAACCCCCAAAGAGCCACAAAAAGAGGTTTCCTTGTGTTCTGTCCCTTTATCCCCTGGCATTTAGGCCAGTAGCTGTCAAGACGACCAGATGGGTCCAGGACTCCCTCCTATGGTGACACCGAATGATAGTTTATTTCAACATACTCCCTGATTGTTTCAGAATTCAATCACAGGACAAGCCACAGAAGGAAATACACACTCATCACTGAGATATTAGGGACTGAATCCTAAAGCTTAATTTTTTCAGTTAAGACAGGTTCATCTCTCTCTTCCTTTCTTTCCTTTCTTTCTTTCTCTCTTTCTTTTTTGAGAAATGCTGATGTGTAAAACCTCATTTCCTTCCTTAGTGCACTCTCCCATGGATTTTATTTTTAATTTATTTCCATGCGCTCATAAGAGTGGCAGAAACTGAGCTGGTGAGCTGTTTTACCACAGTGCTCCTGGTGCTGGAAAGGAAACTGCAGCTTTGTGAGAACAATGCTCTGGAAAATCTGTAAAACCAACTTGAACACACCTCAGGCTTGTGTGAAAGGACAGGCATTACTAACGGAGGCTGCGGCAGTGAGAAAGGACACAGAGAAGCCATCCAGCCCTTTAGCAATGTACGTGCCTGGACTGATCTCAGTCAGGCATCATCTAGAAGCCAAGGAAGAATTGTCTAATAATGTCTCAATATAGTGGATTCATTGCACTGTCTCTTTAGTACAAGCGTTTTCCATGCTCTTAAATAAAAGAAGATTCCACCACCCTGCCCCCAGCCAAGTGTCAAGTCTAGAAATGAAAATACCCCCATGGAAATGAACAGGCTCTGTGAGGGGCTTAAGTTCTTAGCATAAGGTTCTATTTCCTACTAGAAATACTGTCTCCAAAAAAGTAGAAGCAATGACAGAAGGACCACAGGAAACATCTGTGTATACAAACAGGCCAGTTCCCTAGGAATAAAAATGCATTATGCATCATGAAAGTCTAAATATTTTTATTAGCACAGTTTGTTAACCAAGAACTAGTTAACTTAGGTTCCCTAAGAGTCCCCTCTCAAATGCTTTCTTTAGTATTTCATCTTATTCTTAGGACAGAACTAACTCTGAAATCTTATCTTGGATTTTAGAATGAGTTTTCTATTAAAAGTTATTTCTTTTCCATCTCAGGCTGAGCAAAGCTGTGGGCCAAGGGGGTTAGGGAATTTGTTTCATAAAACTGACAGCTTGCAAGCATTCAATCACTTGGCACTACACGGCCCAGGAGAACAAATAAGTCCTTTTCTGATGCCATTCTGGATACATTACAATGTATGTTCCATAGCTTTATTCCTGCATCCATACTGTTCGATTCCTGAAGCACGAAGAAAAGAGGGCAGAAAGCACATCGAGAAATACAACAAAACCTCTGAGGAAGCCAAATTAATCAATGACACTCTCAGTCGGAAGTTGGGAGACAAATGCCCATGCTGGATTAGATGCTCCAGTGGCTGGGCTGGCCTTGACTTTCCAGAGGCCCAATAACTGCAGGGGACTCGTGGCCATTTTGTTGTCCCACCCTCCTTCCTCCGTCTTTCCAGACCTGTGTCTTTGCAAGATCCGAAGAAGGCTTTCATAAGGCTGATGAGGCAAGCTTGGTGGCTGCTGGTGGCAGAGGTGGTGTCAACAGCAGGTTCCTGACTTGCAGCCTGGGCCTGATGCTGGGCAGCAGAGACAAGCTGGCCCCAAAGCCAGAACCGGCAAGAACACGGCCCTGAGCTTCCTGCTCAGCAGGCCCAGCTCCAAGAGGCCAGAGAAAGGAAACCATTAAACTTTTCTGCCCCCTACCCCTGACAAAATTACAAAGATTGATATATATGCATCACACAAAGCCACAATGAAAAAACTCCTCTATGAGACAGAACTAATATATGCTGTTGGAACATAGGGGTAATGGAGAAGGCAGGAGGGGGCTTCCAGGGGTGGGCGTGGGCTGCCTGTGAACATTCTTCAAGCTGTACGCTTTCAATAGGTACCCTTTTCTGGACATATGTTAGGATTTGAGATAAAAAGCTTCAAAGAAAAATCTTGTCTGGACAATTTTGAGGGCTTCTCCCGTCCCTATAGTTGGCTTTAAAAATCAAACAGAACCAAGAAAATAATCAACCATCTCCATCCACTGCTTAAAAATTCTGACCTATTTAAAGCACATGTGAAATAGAAAACCTTTTTCAAATGTTGATACCTGTCCTAGCATTTAAGCTTTTACCTACCACCTCCTTTAGGCTTGGGAAAGAATACACTGTAGGCAATTTTCCTCCAATGAAAATCCACGGCAGGGTACACATAAATGACAAGGCTCATTTTCAGGCTCGGATTCGTTTTAGGCCAGAGTGCTGTTGGAGTGGGTGCCCTGTCTCCACAGACCCCAAGTCCCATCAGACCCTTTCTAGCTCCTTCCCTAGCTGGGCCATGAGGCGAAAGGAGCCTTATCCTGGATTTTTTTCTGACCTTCTTCTGTTTCGTTCCTTTCTCTTTGATTTCCCCACACTGATTTCCTCCTAGCCCACCATCCTCCATGGGAGTGGACTCTGAGTGCTCTTCCCCACCGATGATGTTCTAAGATGAGTGTGTTACCTTACACACCATTTTTCTCCGCATTTCTGAATGTATCTGAAGACTCAGACTCGGCCTTCGCAGGAAGACTGCATTCTACTAGCTTCCTACTCTAAGTGCTCCTCTGTCCCCATCATTTACAACATGCTATTTATTTATTGAGGTTTATTTTGCAAGAGAAATGGTTGAGGGGAGGGGAAGGGGAAGGGAAGCTTTTGAAGACTTAAAAAAAAAAGTCATTTGGTTTCCAAAGAGTTATGAATAATGGAGGGCTGTAGTTGCTTTGCAAATTAAGATCTGAATGGTCTGCTGCTACAAATTATTCTCCATTTCACTGTTCTTTTTTTTTTTTTTAAGTAAAAAGCCTTTTCTAACCATGATTTCAAGGATGTAGGAATGCATTACATAAAGAAACTGTTTTTCTCACCCAGGACCCAATTTAAAATATCCCCATGTCTGATTAAGGACTTGCAAGTTCTAGATTCCAGCAGGACCAAAGAATTTGTCCATGTACCTGAAATTCACCAGAAATGCCCGGGTAAGACCTCAGATAGGATAACAAGGGGGACATGGCCCAATTTAGTTTCCACGAAAGCAGAATGGAGTTTTCAGGTTCCTATTTTAAGAGAAGCATTTCATTTGGAACCAGAGAAGCCATTTGAAAAAGGCTTGGGATGTCTCCTCACATCTTCTATTCCAAGTTCCCTTTCTGCTCTGTGCTGGCATCCAGGTACCGAGTTCCTAGGCTGGACTGAGTTTCCGCTGCTTTGGCCCCAACTAGCCAAGCTGTCTGTGTTGCAACACCTCACCTGGCAGGTAGGGTGGCCAACTCATCTGAGTTTGCCCAGGATTGTCCTGGTTTGAAAAAATAAAGTCCTGCATATCAGGACGCACCACAGTCCTCGGCAAACCGGGATGGTTGGTCACCCTACCGGCAGGCCACCAGCCAAAGCCCTCTGCTCCAGCTGGCCCAGGTCAAGGCCCAAACAAGCAGGGTCACGGCTGCCAGGAGTGGCTCAGCAAAGGTGCTCCTGGCTGTTGACCATGGCTGCCAGTTTCTTCCCAGAGTGATTTTAAAGGGCTCATCACCCTCCTGAGTTCCTCAGCCAACCAAGGGGAACAAAAAGATAGAAAGCAGGGCATTCTCACCATTTCACCTCAAGTCCCGCATGGTCTGCCTCCTAAATACTTTTAGAATCCAGCCACCTTCATCCCCACTGCCACTATCTGCTTCAGTTCTTTGTGCTTCACCGCAGTGGAGCCTTTTGGGCCTTCGTTTCTCCAGCCTTGCCTGCCTCCAAATCTTTCTCCACCGGGAAAACACCAAATGCCTATGTTAGATAGAGTCACCGGCTTCCTTGAAACTGCTCAGGCTAAAGTCCAAGTTCTTTATCCAGGCTTTTAAGGTCCATCATGATCTGGGCCCTGCCCACCTTTTCTGCTCACCTCTCATGGCCTGCCCTGCTAGGGTGCTTAACCTTGTGCCACAAAGTTTTCTCATCGACAAATGAAAATACTTGTTTCAAAGGATCATTGTGTGATTTAAGTGAGATCACATTAAGTTAAATTCCTGGCCAGGTGCTTCAACCCCATCTTGGATTTTGGGAACTTGGAGTTCTTTACCCCCAGTCACAGAAAGGATAAAAAAGGATAAGGGGCATTTGGCCTTGTCCACTGTGGGGTGGGAAGTGGGGGGAAATTTGAAGGAAGGAAAGAAACACCCCATCAAGATGGCAACAAAGAGCTTCATGCTACAAATAGCCAAGATGGAGTTGAGAGCATGTCCAGTGGACTAGAGGATGGTGGGTCTCATCCATGATGGGTGACGGTGACAGAGACAAGAGGGACAGGGGTGCAGGGACCCAACAATGTCTTTGTCTTCAATGAGCTCTCTCGTAGGTGGATGGCACAGAGCTAAGTGGTAGGAAGATGGAAGTACTCAAAAGCACAAAAATGCGACATTTCACCACCAATTAATGGGGACAGACTCGCTATCCCTGTAACAACAGAAACGAGGTCTTGGCTTCACGCCTTTGAAGACTTGCTTCTGGAAATGAGCAAACTGGGGGACATTTGTATGTCTGTCATTTATTATTATTATTATTAACCATATCATCAGCATCTAAGTGCTAAAGAATACACTTCAAGGAGCCCAAGAGGGTAGAATTTTCTATATGGCAATTAAAATGAGCTTTAGGAAGTGCTGGCTGGCTCAAGAGAATGAATGCTTGTTTGAGACCAAACCACACAAAAAGGTACAGCATTCCTGCTCTCAAAAAAAAAAAAAAAAAAAAAAAAAAAAGCAGAAGAAAGGAAAAGAGAGAAAGAGAGAGAGAAGAAAAGCTCAGGTTCTTTGGGAGACAACACAGATTTGTGCACACTTAGAAAAAGATGATGTCCATATTACTCTTTTATTTTACAAATACTCATAAGAAAAAGGGCTTAGGCTACTCTCACAGGTAACCATCTCAGCTACTTCTTTACACCTGTATTTTCCTTAACAGGAAAAATATCTTCAGCACTCTTGACATCTAGATCACCAGCATGGCGGCCAATCTCACAGCCTGCCTCTCCAGGGACCCTCCTTGGTCGCCCCTTTCCCCAGCAAGGTGATCTGGCTTCTTGCCCTCTAAAGCAGACAAAGACTTTAAGAAGGGTGACGAAAATGGGAGGGGGGCAGCTTCATGATCTGTTTTGCCTCCCTTGCTTCATTTTTTTTTTCTTTCCCAGGTCTTCTCTACTCTCATCTCACGATAGAGAATGGCAGACGGGACGGCCTGAATCACCCAGAGACCATGCCGCCTCCTTCACCCCGCCTGGCTTCCCTCCCCTCCCAGGGAGCCCCCCCAAAAAATGAATCCATTAAACAACTCCCAAGGGAGTGCCAGGACCTAACTGTCGCCCAACTAAAGCCAGGAACTCGGAGAGGGTCACCTCCCGGACAACAGCGGGAAGGAATCTTCTCCCAGCTTATCAGAGACAGCTGTTCTCAGAGTTTATTAGAAATTCTTTTAATTTTAAAATTTATTAAAAATGCAATTCTTGAAGCTAGAAGGCCTCATTTTACTTGGGGCTTTCTTTTCTTTAACCACTAAGGCCACAACCCCTGAGAAGGTCCATTTTACAGTAGACTTAAGGCTTCCGTTTTCTTCATCTAGAAATACCCACAAGGGATCCTGTAACCCTCTTGTAAACCTACCCCCATATGAGACAACAAAGCGCAGCCTGGAGCAGCCTTCCACCCTGGAGGCATCCTTGGTGATTAGAGAACGGGGAACATGAGGGGGAGACCGGGCTGGGAACATGGAAAGAGAGCTTCGTGTGTGCAGTTTTATTGTACTTAATTAGGAAATAGGGAGTCACTGAATGTTCTTGAGCTAGGGAGACGAGCCCAGAGCTTTAGCAAGAGATGTGCGGATCGGCAGCTGGAGGAACAACAACGGGTGGCAGGCAGGGCAGCGGGGAGGTTGTGGCAACCCTCGGCAGGCCTGTGCTGGCGGTGGCACTGAGCAGTGCTGAGGCGAGGAGCAGGTGCGCCAGCCAGAGTCTAAAGGTGGTTGCGCCCGGGGGACTGGCTGTCGAGTTGGCCTCAGGAGCTAGGGATAGAGAGGTCTCAGCGCTGAGGCCAGATGCATCCAAGAGGCCAGCATGGCCCCTTCAGACCCCTCTGGAGAAGCAATTCTACTCACTGTGTGGGCTTTGGGCAAACCCCTGCTGCAGTCCCAGGAGCCTCACTCAGGGTGGGTTTTCCAGTTTAGGATTCGTAACAGAGGCTCCCCTTCCAGATTCACTGAGGCCTCTTGAGTGGATCCCCAGCTTTCTGATGTTCTGGCTCAGGAAAATTCAAAAGGAAGGAGGGTATCCAATATGAGCGGGACACCTCTAGACTCCGTCAAATAAAAATACTAAGAATATAAATGTCACCTACGATCTTGATCATTCATAAAAGAGGCTTTAACACCAAGAAAAGTAGGCAAGGACATTTTAGAATAAAGGGCAATTCTGTAGCATGCAAATAGTTTTGCTTTTTAAAAACTCACTACATTGTCACTGTTTTCCCATTTCACTGAGAACCAGTAGAAATTCTGTCCCATCTGGGCAGGGGTCCGCAAACTTAGTCTGGGGGAACCGCTGGTTGATGTAACACTTCAATACGGTTCCTAGGTGGTCTGGGGGGTAAGCTTCAGTTTGGATGCCCACAAATCTAAGGGTAAGAATAAAGGTTGAGGTCTTCGGTGTGGGTCTGTCCAACACGGAAAGACAGGGCAGACCTGGGTTTTCCTAGCCTCCTTAAAATGCAAGTGAGAAGCTACAAAGGGTCCTAGAACAAATGGTCTCATATTGATATTTTCACGTTCAATAATTTCATATTTAGTCTAGGGAGTCATGATTTTTTTCATAAAAGGAAATGGCAGCCAGAGCTAATTGCTCAATTTGAAATGTATCTGGGCATGGTTTAGACATCAGAAAGGAAACAGTACTGTTGAAGAATTATAGCAAAGAGAATGGCATTATTTCAGAAAAAAATTTTTAAATGTAAATTAATTTAAAAATTTAGCATGTATGTTTTTTCCAAGCTTTGATGTATACAGTCGAAAGAGCACCCCTATTTTGAGATTTCCTTGACATTTTCCTGCTTTATAAAATGCAAAAAGAAATTCACCAGCACAGGCGCAATCCCTTCCCAGCCATTGATTGGTTAGCCGATCAATGGCCATTGCAGTCTGAAAAAACATAACACCAGTTTCTATGAACGTTTCCAAGCAAGGCCGTGCTCAGCTAAGCTTAATAAAGAGAAAAACGGCAAGGGCCATCTGGAAGACACTCTTCCGGAGTCGCAAAAGAGAGTGGCAGCCTTTGCCCAACCTGCTATAAATGTCTCAGGAAAAACACACACACACATACACACACACACACACACACACACACACACACACACAAATGAATTTCAAATCTGTTTCTACTTAATACAGCTGCTATAGAGTTTATTTAGCTTTTCCCGATAGCAGGAAGACTGTATTTTTATGACAAGGGGCTAAATGTTTTTCACAGCCATTTCCATTGCCACTATTTTGAGGAACGACATCCCACCTGGACCTGGCTGTTTGCTTCTGCAGCACACAGCCGTGGCCTCAGTGGCCTCAGAACCACGAAAGTGGCCTTCAAGGCCCAAGGTGACAATCCTGCTTCCTCTCCCACTATTGTCACCTGCGAGGGACTGGCCACCAGACTCTAAGAATGACCGAGTGTCACATGCTGCAAATCAATTATTTACCTGCCTGGATCAAGCACATAGTGGATAGCTGCCAGCTCATTGCGTCTCCTTTCCAGACAACAAGGAAGGCTCAAACCACTCCTCAAGCGGGGCTGGAACTCACCCCTCGCTGGCAGGGTATGGTGCCGGCTTGGCAATCCCCTAATTGCTCACTTTTCCATCTTTCCTCACTGGCCAAATCTGCAGAGGAATCCCTTGGAACAAGACATTCTGAACTCCAGAGAATCTTTAGGAAAGGTCAGCCTCACTTGGATGGCTGCAAAATGAAGTGGCCTCCAATGATTTCTGTACTGAGCACCTGTCCGGATCCTACAGCACCCCTGATGCCTGCCCAGCCCATCCCCAGAGACAGACAGGGCAGGGCTGACCCCAGTGGCACTTTCCTTGTGTCATGAGCGACCCCCTTCTCTGCCTCCTTCCAGTCTCTAAAAGCCCACCCCACTTCTACGTATGGGTCAGGCAGGGTTTACCCCCATGACCCCTTCTCTTTACAATGTGACCCCCCCTTTTCTGCCTTAGAAGGGACCATCAGAAAGAAAATCACTACAGGCTTGTCTTGGTGGCAACATCTTAGCTTTGCCGCCGACTGTAGGAATTACCAGATGCTAGCTGCCTGGAAAAGGCCTGTTGAAGTTATCTGTCCTGGAGGAGTTTCCTGAGCAGAACTGCTGCAAGGAAACAAATGTGTGTAAGAGAAAAACTGGGGGAGGGGTGGTGGGAAGCACCTGAATTTTACTGTCCAATAATTTTGCCAAATGCTCCATCTACCCAATGTTGACTTTCTTTCTCAACAGTCCTGGAAAATATAGACATGGGTGGTGGGTAAAAGCGCTGCTACAATCCAAATGAGTCTATTACACTGTTAAAAGCAGAGCTCTCACAAGTATACTAAAGGGCTAAATTAATTGGCTCAGGCTTAAGATGGTACAGGAGAAGTGACAGTGGGGTGGCATGGGGGTGGAGGAAGATGCCTGGTGGCTTTGAAGTCAGATCTGGCATCAAGTGCATATGAATAAGAAATTAGAGGGGAATAAACCTTTCTCTTTATGAAAAACCAGAGAGGCTGCTACTTATTACAATGTGCCCCAAATACCCTATGACTTACTCAATTACCTGACTTAAAAAAAAATCGTGTGCTTATCCGATCTTAAGGACACTTCTAACCACCTAAGAATTAAAACAGGCACGTGAACCTTTTCCAACTGTTAATTAATCACCCCCTATGAATTGCATATAAAAGTCAGAGGGAGAAATTGTGTCTGTTTTATTATTTCAAATGGAATTTTTCTGAAAACCACAGATTACTTATTAAATTTTGTTCTAGACCAGTGGTTCTCAACCAGGGGCGATTCTGCCCCCAAGGGGACCTTCGGCAATGTCTGGAGACATTTCTGATTGTCAAAATTGGAAAGGGAACGCAATGCTCGTGGTATACAGTGGGTCAAGGCCAGGACTGCTACTAAGCATCCCACAATGCACAGGACAGCCTTCACCACAAAGAGTCATCTGGCCTAAAATGTCAATAGGGCGGAGGCTGAACAACCCTGCTCTACATAAAACCGAATTATCTTTGTCCATTAACACTCACACCTTTGGCAGTGACCAAAGGAAGAAGACCCCATTTTCTTTGAAATCTAAGGTGGTTCTACATTGAATGCTGGCTAAGGACATATTTACTCCCTTTCCACATAAATGAAATACATTTTTAATCTGAATCTAGAGACATTAAAGCAATACTGTAATGATGGTGGACATAGGTAGGGCACATTTTAAATGCCAGTTTCATCTGTCTAAATGAATAGAGAAATTAATATAGGATAAAATAAAATGTTTATCTAGTTATATTCCATACAAAACCAAAATCAATACACTATATCTTACTTAACCTGCAATTAGAGTTAACAACAAAACAAAACAAAACAACTAAAAGAAAGAAAGGCCATTCTTTGCCTTTTCTTGCTAGTAGGATACACACTTCTGAGTATGAGACTTTAAAAAATAAACAAGCAAACAAAACCCCCTTTTTTTTAAAGCAGATTTTTCCGGAGCACAAAAAAGCTTCCTGAATCATTCCATTTTATTTACTGTAGATTCATTCATTCTTCAGTGTGCAAAACATGCAGCCCATTTTCTTGGTTATGCCTGCCCTGCTTTCCAAATGCCCTCGAAACCGGGATGATGAATCACATACTTTGGCCCCACTGTGCCAATTAATAATAAGCAAAAGAATTCCACACAGTCAAGGCAGGACTTTTTGCCTCCTGCCTGGGGGTGGGAGGTGGAGTTCCTTCAGCCAAATGCTTTCGGGGGGTCTTAAGGGCAGGTGCTGAGATTCCCTAAAATTCCTTTAGTTCTGGAACATTCTATATGGCTCTGCAGATCCCCCAGCTTGGGGAGGAGCTTTGGTCAGGAGAAACCTATATTCCTAGAGTCAGCCTACAGCTTCCAGGCTTAAACCACGAAGGAAAGAATGGCTGACAGCTACACCATTTCATCCCTCCTAGGCCACCGTTCTTTCCTCTGAATTATAAGGCAGAAGTGGCCACACACCCAAAGGCAGCAACAACAACAACAGCAAAGCCCAAACACACCCCATCTTGGCTGCCAGCGAAGCACGAATCTGGTGCTGAAAAAGAACAGCTGCTACAGTGCAGCTGGAGGAGCTTTTCCAGGGAACTGGTAATACCCTGGTCGTTAATGAATTATTTTTCACCCGAATGTGGGATTCTTCCTGTGCTCCCGTAAACAGTCTGCGTCTGCCATGGGAAACAAAACCAGCTCCTTCCGAGGAACCCCAGGAGGTCAGCCAAGGGCCCCCTGTGGGAGCAGCCCCCTCAGGGGCCAGAGCCCCGTGTGCCTGACCTATAAATCACCGCAGTCCCAAGTTCATTATTCCATCCCTTTCTCTTTTCAGGCATGCCTGACACCCAGGGAAGGGCCCAGGAATGCACGGCCACAGCCAGGATGGTGCACAGTGCCCCAACCCCCTGAACTGTCCTCGGTCAGGTTTCCCCATAGTGGCACCACGCGTGTGTGAAAATGAGCTTCCTTCCATTTATTCTTCCTCTTTCGTGGAAATCTTATTTATTTCCTTGCTCTTGTTTTCATCAAGCTGTCAGGAAATGACTATGTGCATCCTCTTTTCTCCTGTTTCTTCTTTAAGGTTGGCTCTGGCCCCAAACAACCACTGTCAGATTAGGGTGTCTACTTGTGATGTTACTCTCCATGCACAAATCCCCGGGAAGCATATTGCTTTAAGCTGCTACCAGAGCATGCGTCAAAGAAACCACTTGCTCAGGCAGGAGACAAGTCTCCAATGGACGAGAACCCCAGCCTGGGGTGAGGTGGAGAGAAAGCAAAGGAAAGGGGTAATTTTGTTCAAGCCAGCACTTAACCCTTGCTCTCTCATCTCCATTGAGTTTCTGGAGCCCATGTTCCTTGCAGAACTTGACTGAGCAAACAAGCTTGTGGGTAAGCTTGGTCAAGGCGCCCCAAAACTGGCCCCTTAGCTACTGAAAATCAAAGTCACCAGATGCCGGGCTGAAGCCATAAAGTTAGCGGTTAGTTTGTTCTAGAGCAGCACTGTCCAAGAGAAACATGTGTGTAATTTTACATTTTCTACCAGCCACATTAAGAAAGAACAAGAAGCAGGCACAATCAATTTTATTTTATAATTTATTTTATAGTATATCTTTTTTAGTATATCTTATTTGCCCCAATATATTTGAAATATTATCATTTCATCATGTAATAATATGAAAATAACTGAGATATTTTGCATTCTTTTTTTTAATACTGTTAGAAATCCAGTGTATACTTGACCTTAATAGCACATCCTAATTTGGACTAGCTACATTTCAAATGCTCAGCAGCCCTGTGTGTCTGGTTACTGCACTGGACAGCACAGATACAGAAAGCTCTATCAGTGTGGGGCTGAAAGAACAAAAAAGCTCTGGGAAGAGAAGTGATAGGTGGGGACAGAATCTGCTTCAAAAGTCTCTAAAAGAATTACTGGCACTAAGAATTCTGGCAGGAAAAACCTCAGAGCTAATAGGATTGGAAGTACTAGGAGCCTAGCCCGACTCTAAGTAGGGATTAAAATGACAGGCCCAAGGACCATGTCTACCTTGTGGGGGCCTGTCCCACAGCAGCGGGAAGGCTAGCACATGTCACCACTACTCAAGGCATCTGCTCATTGAGCGCCTCCATCTTGACTGTTCTGCTCTTTTGAGGGCAGGGGCTGGTAAGGAAGATCTCCAATGTCACATAAGTTCTTTCAATAACAATTCTGGGGTTGCAATCTAATTTGGTGAAGCAGATACAGAAACATGATCAAATTAACTGTGCCTGTGTCTGTCTGTGCGTGTGTGTTCACGTGTGTGTTCTTGGCTGAAGAGAGGAGGAGGTTCATGGGTGAAATCTAGAACTAATGCGGCCACCGAAATCACCCCCTCACCAGCTGGCATCAGAGCACAGAGCAGTGGGAGCTCAAGAGGCGAATCAAAAAATTGTGGGCCACAGAAGAGGGGCTTGGAGTCCTGAAAGAATGAGATGATGCGGCGCGGGGTGGGGGGGCAGTGATCAGGTGGGAGGGAGAAATGGTAATCAGAGGCATTCTCCAAAGACAAGTGCTGCCAACTCTAAAGCAAGGATATCACCCTGATCCCCAAATCAAGCTTGATTCAGAATCCCACACAGGCTTTTGTGTAAGGGATAAGTGCAATTAGCCATCTTTCCCATTCCCAGAAAGCATCTTTCTCTCAGGACCCCCTCATCTTCTGATTAGGGAGGCAGCAGAGCAGAAACTCCTCACGTGTGGATTCAAATCCTGACTCTACCTGTGGCTCCAGGATTTCTAGGAGGTTAAAGGCCACTGTCTGGTTGGAAGGCGACCAGGGGGCTTGCTTTGACAATGCATTTGCATAGCAAGTCCCCATCTCATTTTTCTGTAGAGCATTTGTTCATTTGAGATGGTTCAGAGGCAGAAACACTTCACCCATGCTTTGGTCCCACCCTGGACGCTGGGCTAATCACTTAACCTGTCTGAGCCTCAGTTTCCTCCCCAACAGGATGGGAATGATATTGCCCACCTCACAGGGAGGTTGGAAGGATTAAATCAGGGCTTGTCAGCATGGAACTGCCAAGGGCTAGCTAGATCTGGAGCTTGACACTAAGAAGTCTGAGTCTCCAAGAAACACACGAATCTCTGGATTTCTCCCTGCTGGGTTTCCCTTGACAATGATTTCCAGTTCCTTCCCTATCACCATTCACTCCAGCAGCTCCATCATTTAGTCACTCAACTCTCATTTATCAAGCAACGGTTGAGTGCTGGGGACTCTGAGATGCAAAGGCACAGACTTTTCATCTGAAAAAGTTAGGGACTATTCCGGCTCTCTCTACACGGCGCATAAGCAAGCACCA
Source organism: Choloepus didactylus (assembly GCF_015220235.1). NCBI lineage: Eukaryota > Metazoa > Chordata > Mammalia > Pilosa > Megalonychidae > Choloepus > Choloepus didactylus. The sequence goes on from NC_051335.1 coordinate 10,060,759, forward strand.
CGGGGGACAGGACTGTCTCACTGGAGAACTTCTCTCCTCCACATTTTCTAATGGATGGGGCAGAGGGCTCTGGCCTTCATGAGAAATAAATAACAGACTTGGAGGAGGGGTTGAGGGACATGTGGCCCCTTTGAACCATAACCACAAAGTTTGGAATCAGACACAGATCTGGAAATTTCTCTGAGCCTCAGTTTCCTTATCGGTAAAAGAATGCCTTCACCGCAGGGCAGCTGAGGAGAGTCCCCTTCTGGGAAGTGCCTGGCAGACAGAGGGCAACAACAGAGGTTAATGCCCCTCCTAATTTATTTTCCTCCACTAACCCCCTTACTAAAATGCAAGGTTAAGGGAGGAGCTGGAGAACACGTATTTTCTTTTTTCCTACTGTAGTTTCACAGCACACTATATGGGGGCAGCTTTCTTCTCCATTCTGGGTCAAATGGATTTGGGAAGGCCAGTCCTTCACTTCCAGGTCATTGGCTAAAGCTCTCTGTCCCCTGGTGCACCCCCAGCAACAGCTCATCACAAGCTTCCAGACTTCTCTTTCTGGCTTGCATTTCAGATGGCACTGTCTCAGTGGCCCTGTTTGTCGGTACCTCATTTTTATTTATTTTGTGGTTCTTGCCCAACTCCCCACCACCAAGCTCTCACACTGGCAAGGGGAATCACCTGGAAAAATGGGCTTCTCATTTGTTCTTGAGAGAGGTGAGTTTCCAGGGGCCAAACCTCTCTGCAGGAGTTCTGGGGCTTCTTTACATGATAAAGGAACCCCCTTGGGTGGTTAAATGGCCCCAGAGGCTGGTGTCAAAGCAGCCAGGACCGCAAGTTCCAGTCTGACTTGCTTCATGGTGATGCCTCTAGTGGGCATCTGTTGGGATCTGGAGAAGCAACTGTCCATTCCTGGAATCCTGTGGGTGTGACGGGGAAGGGGTGGCTTCTCTGGACTCCTCAGGGGCAGAGGAACTGGGGTGCTCCCTGGCTAATGATTCCGCGCCGTCAAGCCCAGCCCTTAAGTGGCAGAGCTCCCCATGTTCACCGTGGAAGAAGAAAGCGTGAAGGAAAAGCCTTTGGGTGAGAGCCCAAAGCCCTTTGGTGAGCGGCCCACTAGCCACCCAGTGGTCCCCCCTCCAATATCACCACTCCTCTACTGTAACAAAGGCACATTCACATTACGTCGTCAAAGTTATCAGAAGTCTCCAGATCAACCAACAAACAATTCTGTCGATTCCAAAGTGGGGAGAGAGACCTCCAGACAACGATGAGAAAGAGTCCCCGGGAAAAGCTGAGAAAACCTGGCCTGATGCATGCGAAGCTCGGAATTATTTTCTTCCTGCTGGCTGCTTTTCTCTCTGTTCTAAAGAGAAGCTTTCAAGAATCGACTAAATAACGGGATCACACCAGAGGATGCGAGATAATACTAAACCAACAAAAAACAAAGACCCAAACGAAACAGAGCAAGCCATGAGAATACGCGGCTACCAAAACTTTGTTCGGTCCTATCTATTTATCATCGCCGCACACGGGCTCTGCGGAATATCATTCTGTTGATGTCACTTATACTCGGCAAAATATTTACATATCCTCAAAAACGCCAGCTGAGGGGGCGGGGGGCCGCGCGCTGCCGCGAGCCGCCCTTCAAGCCCCATCGCCGAGTTCTGGGCAGACCGTTAGGTGGGGGCACGGCGGTGGGTGGCTCCAGCCGGCACAGGTGAGAGCCGCTGACAGTTTCCGGACCGCGGCCACCCAGGCGCTGCGCCCTGCCCTGCCCACCTCTCCCCTACCTGACTCTGCAGGCAGCAGCCACATCCCCGATAGGGTGTCAGCGCCGCCGCCGCCGCCGCCGCCTCCTGCCTTTCTCATTGATTAAGTTCTCAAACCATTGTTAAAGCCAGGCTGCTTTTCCCCGAAAAACTGGGCTGCATTCATTAAGCTTCCCCTGCCACAAAAGGAATATTCATAAAAGTTTGGCAGGCAGAAAGGGAGGTTGACTGCGTGCCACGGAGCGGGTGACAATTCTCTCCTCCAAGGCCACCTTCTTCTTCCGTGCCCCAGCCCTCCCTCCCTCCCTCCATCCGTCGTGCCCCAAACCTACTCCAGGGACTTCTGAAATGGAAACACAAATCAGCAGCTGTTTGGCAACATTTCTACCCCTCGCCAGCAACTGTGGTGGGATGCCATTTCCCCACCCAGGTGTAGCTTATCCGGAACAATAGTCGGCCTTTAAACGACAAACAAGCCAACACACAGAGCACAACCCCAACCCTGAAACAGCCAACGCGGAGAGCAGAGATGAATTCCCTCCGCAGGAAAAGGCGCCACTGAAACGCAGGCAAAAATGCAGCAAGAACGCTGCTCCATGCGGAACATGGCAGAAAAGCCCGAGTCGATGCGGCCACCGCCGGCCCTGGGCAGTCGGGGGCACGAGGAGGGGCACGAGGGACCCCCCGGTCGCCGACGCACACTCACCCGGCTCCGGGAGGATGCAGGGCTGGCCGAGCGTCACGAAAACGAGCCCAGAGCGATTTGGCAAAACCCAACTTTCCACCCGGCTCGCCAGGGCCGCCAGATACGTCAACAGAATCCATCTTCCGAAGGGCCTGGAAGGCGCCGGGTTTTCCGGGCCGGGGCAGAACTGCAGAGCCGCCGGAGGCCCGGTGCGGTGCCCGGGCGCGAAGTCTGCCGCGCGCCGCCCCTCTACGCCTGGTGCCAACGTGGGCGGCGGCCCCAAACCCACTTCGAGGCCCCCGCCCCGCCGGCCGGCGCCACCTCCCTGGCCGGCCTGGGCCCCGCCGGCCAGTGCGCAGCGCCCGGAGCAGGAGCGCGGCCCGGGCGCGCCTCCCGGGTGGCGGCCTCGGCCCGCGTCCCCGCCCCCGCCCCCGCCCCCGCCGGCACTGCCCGCTGGCCCCGGCCTCCAGGCGGCCGTCCTACCCCTGGGATCAGGCCCCTCCCCGGGCGCCGGGCCCCGCCGGGCGCGCCTAACCCCGCGCGCGCCCTGCGTCCGGGTGGCAGGTCCGCGGCGGGGCGGGAGGGGGCGACCCGGGCCCGCACGGGGGCGCCGCGTCCGCTACCTTGCAGTCTCAGCCGCCGCCTCCACGAAGCCGCGGGGTGGTCGCGGGTGCGGGACCGCTCGGCTCTGGCCTCGCCGCCGCCGGCCTGAGGGGGCTGCGCGGGGGTGGGAGCCTCCGTCGCCGCTGTCACCGAGCCGCTGTCGCTGCCGCCGCCGCCGGTCGTGCGTGAACGTGTGTTCGCCTGTGTCCGGGCGAGTGTGTGTTTGCGAGCGGTGCCCGGCCTTTACTATATACACCAAGGGGTGGGAGGAGGCGGGGAAGGGGAGGGCTTGGGGGAGGTGGCGGAGGAGGGGGAGCCGGAGGGGGACGAAAGGGTACCCGAGGAGGCGGCGGCGGAGGAGGGACAGGTGTTCTCGCCCACGGGGAGAGCATGGCTGTGGGCGGTGCGGGGTGTCGGGAGGAAGGGACGGGGTGGGGGGCAGCGCCGGGGAGAGCCCGCGGAGCGGGGACCTTGCTGCCTCCCGGCGGTCTGGGGACCAATTCCAGACCTCGGGATGAAGAGGAGAGAGGAGGAAGTGGCTGGCTGGGGAGGGCAGGAGAGGTGGGAAGGACCCAGCCATCGACCCCAAATTCCAGTTGTCATACAGGTGAACAGCCTTCTCACAAGACGCGAGATGATTGGAAACAAAATTAGTTCACGGACATCATCTAATTTCCACACACTCGCCCGAGGGGTGAGTAATTTATTAATGTGATAGCGTTTATTAAGCACCTTGTGTTTGCCAGACGCTGGACTAAGAACCAGAGTTGCAGAGATTGTGGATCCATGACTGCTGCCTAGAAAATAAATAACAGGCATCAGTAGCGCCCTTGATCATTGTAAACTTTTTAAAAAAGAAACCCAAACCCTTAAAATGTTTTTCAGAAAGCAGAGGAAACGACTATATCAGTTTAATTAATCCCTAAAGATGTAAAGGTTTGTTTGTTTTTTCCTATTATTCAAAACAGGATGAAGATATTTGAGAGAGAAGGGCTGAGCAGGGATTACTTTAAGCAGGGCAGAGCGCAGTACCAATCTAGCTGTCCCTTTGTGTGTTTCAAACCACCCTCCCTCACCCTCCACCCCCATGTCCCAGGACTGTAAGTAGTCCCCACAGCCTCCCTTGAGTAGAGTTTGAGTGGCCACAGACTTTGCTACCCAGAGCCTGAAGCCTGGCTTGTTTATAGTTTGTGTGGGAAACCAAGCGTGCTGGAGAGGTTCAGTTAGGACCACGACGTGTGCTGGCAGCATGCAGGTGTAACTGGGGTGGCCTTAGGACTGTCCTCTTTGGTCTTTGTGGGCCCCTTTCTCAAAAATATATATACATTTTTTAGCACCATACTGGGATAAGGATAGCTATATTGATATATGGGAAAGTCTTTTCTCTACCTCAAAGCTCATTTTTTTGGCCTTCTGATTTTGAAAGAAATGGAGACATTTCCATGAGCCCCTCAAAGTATCTGTGGGCTCCAGGCACGGTGCCTGCTGTGCCTGGGGGAGAAGTTGGCCCTGGTAGTACCATCTCTTGATACTGAATTTCCTCTTTTGAGAAAGAAAAGTTAAGAAGTATCCAATTCTCCCTGGCAACATGGGACATGACTCCCAGGGATGAGCCTGGCCTGGCATCGTGCGATTGAGAAAGCCTCCTGGACCAAAAGGGGGAAAGGTATGGGGCAAAATAAAGTTTCAGTGATGAAGATATTTCAAATAGAGTTGAGAGGTCATTCTGGAGGTTATTATTATGCATTATATAAATGTTCCTTTTAAGTTTTGAATGTATTAGAATAGATAGAAGGAAATATCTGAAACTGTTGAACTCTAATCCAGCAGACTTAATTCTTGATTATTGTTTAAATAGATAGCTTTTATGGTGTGACTGTGCGATTTTGAAAACCTTGTGACTGACACTCCCTTTATGCAGTGTATAGACAAATGAGTAATAAAATAAAGACATAAATAAATAAATAATAGAGGGGAAAAGGGGTATGGGATGTTTTGGGTGTTCTTTTTTATTTTTATATTTTTTTGGAGTAATGAAAAGATTCTAAAATTGATTGTGATGATGAATGCACAACTATATGATGATACTGTGAGCCATTGATTGTATTCTTTGGATGGATTATATGGTGTGTGAATATATCTCAAAAAATTGCATTAAAAAAAAGGAGTACCCAATTGACATTGGGGCAGAAAGACGCACGATGAAAGTTTCGGAATAATAATGAGTATCATCAGAAAGTACCAGTTCCCATTTGTTTCAATCGGGCTTTGGGGTTTTAAATCAGTGCTAAGTAATTAATGATACCTGTGGAAGTATGTGTCTGTGAATGTAGCTTCAACCATTTCAGTAACGAAAGGCTTCCTCTGTAGATCTCGTAACTGTTCTGCGTACTTGGGTTGGGTACGCGAGGTGTTGGTTGCCGGAACCTGGGCTGAATATGACTGAACATGCAGCTAGGCAGTTATAATGGGGCAAGTTCATGGATGAAAGATCCATAAAGGTTTTGTGTGTGTTGAGGGGGTATGTGTGTTTAAGGTAGGGACTGGTACCCTGCAAGGCAATTACCAGTCTATTTCTTTTGTTGGCCTCATCACAACCCTGGGTTAATGTTTCATCCTCTCTGGCCATCCTGATTCATATTTGCTGCCCTTTGAGGTGTTTTTGTTTTAAAGAGAGACTATACTGATTGAGAGTAATACATAGTAAACAGGCATCGTGGACTCCATTCTCAAAGAAATGTATGGTGGTACCCTTCTGTATAAAAGAAGTATGACTGTCTTTGCAGAGGAAAGGAAAAAAGAAGGCTAAGGGCAGGTCTGGAAGTGTGTTCATACAATTAAAGGGGTGCATAAGAAAATGGAGGAAATGAAGGGCATGCTCAAACAGCAGGAAGGAACAAAAAAAATTCTTCTAGGATTGGTCAGGGTGATTTTTGAGATCTGTAATTGTAATATTTGGTGACTTTAAGCAAGGACCCAAGAAATTTCCCATCTCAGATGTGATTCCTTTATCTCTATCCTGCTTCTCTAATATAGCATCTTCTCATAATCTAACTTTGGCTCACTTGCCAGATGAGTGACTCCTTTATCCAAAATGTTTATTAAGCACCAACTGTATGCCAGGCACTGAGCTAAGGACTGGGATTGGAAAGATGGTTAATATATGGTTGTAGACCCAAAGGAACTCACAGACCAGTACATGAATAGGTAATGATGCAGTGTAATACTATGTGTTACGTGATAGGTTAGAAAATGGGCTGCATGAACCCTAAGGAGTGGGCCTGTCCCTGTACTGGGAAGCAGTGGGGAGTGGGATGAGGGGGGCAGGGCAGTCAGAAAAGATTTCATAGAGATGGTGAGAGAAGCTGAGTGTTGAGAGATAAATAGAAGTTTTCCAAGGTGAAGGAAAGGCATTACAAGTGGTGGGAACAGCAGGCACCAAAGTATAGATGTAGAACATGTTCTGGAGGCTACAGTTATTTTGTGAGACTGGAGTAGACGCTGAGAAGAAGAGCAGAGGAAGAGAAAAGGAAGCTGGGGGTCAGTTGAGGTCCTTGGTCTGCTTTGCAAAGGAGCTTTTTCTGGTAGTCACTGGGGAGCCATGGAAGAACTTTCAGCAAGGGAGTAACCAGGAAAGATTTGGATTTGGGAGAAAGTACTCTGGTGGTCGGCATGGAGGGATGCAAGCTTGATAAGAGGCTGTGGCAGTGATCAGGATTTGAATCAAGGCAGTGCCAGCAGAGGAGAAGAGGAGGAACTGGAATCAAGTGGAACACAGGATGTAAAAGCGACAGGACTCTAGAGGAGACAGGTGGAGCGACAGCATGGGTGGGGGTGTGGTCACTGAGATGGAGGGCCCTGGGAAGGGAAGCTGATTTGGAGCCGGAGATGATGGATTTCATTGGTTCCCCCAGAAGCAGACCCTGAAACAAGGATCTGAGTGCAGAAAATTTATTTGGAAGGTGAAGGAAATACTGGTAGGGGAGTGGGGAAGTGAGACAGAAGGGACGGCAGCCACTAGGTGTGTGTTATCAAGGCCGTTTACCATTGTGGGCATCTGGAGCTTAATCTCACACGCAAACCCTTGGACATGGTACAAAACACCCACTTCAGGATTATCCCAGTCAAGAGGTAAGGAAATGGGTTGAGGGTTATCCCAGGGAGACTGGTTTTCCTGCATTCTGACCTGCTGCCCAGCTGAGGCAGAGGGTCCTTCTTAGGGACAGAGATAGGATACCAGCAGCTGAAGCACATATCCAAGGGACATGGGTGGAGCATTGTCAGTGTCTTGACATCTTGAGTTTGAGGTACCTGTTGAGTAGCCGCATAGAGATGTCCAAAAGGCATTTGGAAGTTCAAAATCTAAGCTGGAGACCTAGAATTTGGAGTTGTTAGGCTATGGGTGTTGGTTGAACCAGCAGGTGTTGATGAACTCTGCGGAAGGCATATATGACTCGAGAAGGTGGCTGAGCCCATCACCCTGTGCATGCCAACATTATTTGACATGACCTGACAGAACATCATTTTGGGCTTCTCAAGGGGATCCTGAAACCCCTGAAGCCATGGATGCCAGTTTGGTGCTCATGGGTGTGAATGCATTTTGGGGAAAAGGGCTCGTTGCTTTCAAGAGATTCTTAAGAGCTGTATATTTTACAGAAACTGAAGACTGTATTTAAAATTGGAACTTCTTTTTAAGAAACATTTTTGGTGGTCAATAATATTTATAGGATGATTGAGTGATTGAATGAGGCAGACATATGAAAACACAATCACAATGCAAAGGGATACCTGCAGAGAAAGAAAAAAAAACATATTGCCAGGGGTAATTGGAACACAGAAGATTGAAATCAAATTCAGGCTCAGGACAAGATGATGGAAAGGATTCAGAGAAGTAGTCCAGCGAAAATGACATTTTAATCTGAGGACTGTTCAGAGCCCATGGCATAAGGGAAAATTTGGCTATTTTAATAGAACAGAGACTTCTAATGTGGCCTGCATGAGGGGCTTCAGTATTCTTCATGTGAAGATTTCCTATGAACTATATTATGTCCGTGGGAAAAAATGAGCAAAGATTGAAAGAAAGGATATGTGAGCTGGTCCTGCAGTTAGTCAATCAATGAGCATATGCTGAGCCACTGTTACTGGACAGTACTGGGCTAAGTGCTGGAACACAAAGGGTAATGAAGTATCATCCCTACCCTGCATTGGGTCTCCCATTGTCTGGTCATAGCTCGGTCTAGTTTCACAATCAGTAGAGCATTTCATTTCATAGAGACTTGTGAGAAATTATCAAGAGTAAGGAGCAGGCTCACTATACAAGACCTTGCTGGCAGCTATTCCACTCTGCATTCCCCATTCCTCTTTCCTGACAGAACCCTGATGCTGTTTAGGTATCCGTCCCTCTCCTAGGAAACCCATGGGCCTTAGAATTTGATCCCAGCTTCGGGGTGGGCCCGTTTGATCTAAAAAAAAATTGTATCCTTCATATAATTATTTGGGACAGACAGATGAGAGATTTGCTAGGGGCCCAAGAGTAAGGAGTTATTCTTCTAGGAAAGCGTCCGTCCCTCTACCGATGGAAATGAACATGATGTAGCCCCGTTTGCAACTAGCAGCAAAAACATCATGCAGGTGAGCATATAATTTATCATCTCAACCAAGCTGCTATTGAGGGTGAAAGGTTGCTATTAATAATTATGTCAGGCAAAAGGCATAACACATAAACTGGATCTTCCCAGCAAACCAGGATGTCTGGTCACCCTGCCATGATGCGAGGGACCAGGCCTAGGAGGAAGCTGATGCTCAAGGCAGCACAACAAAAATAAAGAACCTGGGACTATAATTATGTTATTGAACTGCTAGAATAACCAACTCTGGAGCCACTCCACTTTGGACCTCCCATTAGGTAAATTATTACATTACTTTATAGGTTCAGTTTCTTTGAGCCAAGTCTCTGTTGCTTGAAGTTGAAAGCATCCTTAGCCAAACATGAAGTAACAGTATTGTTTTTGTTTTGTTTTGTTTTAGTCCCAGAGGGGTACAGCCCATTCTGGAGTTGAGTAATCTAACAAAATCAAGTGCAGGGAGGAAGGAGGTCGGGAATTGACATTTTGATCTGACTTCAAAGACAAGTAAAGGAAATCAGTTAAACTAAGACATGGTTGAAGGACATGGTTCTGCTGGATTTGGAAGGCCAGTTGTGCATGTGGTGGTTTTCCTTCTAGCAGGGCCTTAGAGGCACACTCCTACCTCTGACATAGGGGTCCAACTCCTGTGCCAAGGGCCAGGGTGAGTTATTTCCATCTTCTGCTCTGTCATAAGTAACTGGGGGCTTTGGAAAAGCTCAGTTCTCTCTCTCTGGACTTGGATTCCTTGGAACAGAAGTAGCTATAATTTCCCTTATATCTTGTCTTCTAACTTCATTGTAAGCATCAAGGGAGGAGCCATGGCTTCTATTTCCCACAGAATTTATGAAGTAGATTTATATGGGCTAGAAGTAGCTAATTATATATAGATTGTATGGTGCTCTTTATATAGGAGGCCCTCAATCAGTAAGTGTTAAATTCATTGTTCTCCCCCCTCACATTTGCACTTTGGTCTCTTATCCTAAAGTTCTTCTATGTCCATTAGCTTGTACAAGAATTATGATGATCAAATGCACCTGCCTTTTGGGTGTGGAAGGATGATGGTGGAAAGAAGGGGCTTGGAGTTGGGGTCACGTGACTGTCATACGTGAGTGAGTTAGAGTCAAAGTCAGAGTCTGTGCAAGTCACCGAGGCCAAAAGGACCAGAAACAGAAATCAGAGCTAGGAAAAGGATTTGGAGTCGGGGACATGAAACAATAAGGCAGTAGGTCTTGTTTAAATGGAAAGTTGACCCAGACTTGATTTTGGAGAAGTGAGTTGTTGTTGCCATATGGGACAATTGTGCCGACTGTGGCACAAGAGGGGTTGAAATACTGACACGTGAAGGACCAGGGAAGGGCCAGCATAGGGGTGACTCCCTGAAAGAGGCAGAACGGGTACTACCAGCCGGCCTCCAGGTGTGGGAAAGGAGGCTCTGAGAGGTGCGGGCAGAAGAATTGGACACACACACACACACACACACACACACATACACACACACTTTTTACACCTGCCAAGTCCTGATATCTTTCCTGGTCTCAGCCACACCTTTTCCTTTTAAAAAGTTCATTCACAAATGTCCAGACTGGTCTCCCCATAAGAAAGGAAAAATCAGCAAAGTTGCCCTGGAGTACTGAGCATTAACCATTAGAATATAATCCAAACCAGACCATAAAAAATAACTGCTGAAACGTTCCAAGACAAGAGTGTTATCAGTAGAGAGGACAACCAAGTTGTGGCCTACAAGCATCTCCAGGCACCCAAAACTGGAGTCCTCTAGTGCCTGCCCCTGGAATGGCTGCAAGATTTTATCTCTGAAGTTGTCTCTTGGAGGAAGAGTTATGGAGGACTTCCTCAGACATTAAATCCATGGGCTGTTGGACGTGAACAGTCTCCCCACAGATGTGATCTCTCTGACCTGTCAGGGACGCATTTTATAAGCAAACGAGAAGGGGGTAGTCGGCGTCACAAATGGTCTATGCCACAAAATTCATTGCATGCTCCTGCAACTGGTGCATTGATGGACTGTTATGTTTCTCCGGATTCATGTATTGCAATTCTCCAATATAACTGATGAGGTTTCTGTTGCTGTAAGTTGCAAGGGGTGAAAGGTATAAACAAGGTCATTTGATTTTTTTTTTACGGTTTTTACAAATATTTTGTTTATTTTAGTGAAGCTGGTACAGATAATGTCCATTTAAAACCCATATCCCAGGACAAAAAGTACAAATAAAATAGAAAAGAGGAGTGTTCTCTTGTATACACTTCCTGCATGAATAACTTTATTAACTGTTAATGAAAATTAAAACTTTTCTGGGATCTTCTGACAAGATTGTTTTTATTCTGAAAATGCTTTGTCTCTTCAGTGAAACCATCTTCAGAGTTAGTCATTACTCACACCATATCTGTCATCTTGATTCCAACCAGATATTCCTCTTCTTTTGGTCAAGACCCTCAGATTTTAAAAGTAGCTTCAAGTTAAAGAAAGGTCATTTTTCCACAGTTCAGTTCTCTGAAAAACTTCCATCTCCCACTGAAAGTCCCAGCCCAGGAGTGAAGCCGTCACATGCTAGAACCTCAGGGCCAATTGGAAAGTCATTTTGAGCCCTCGCACATTGGTCGATCTTATTTATTACCACAAGCCTGAAAATGCACAGTCCTGGAAAAGGTGACCTCTCTGTGCACACATGTAATTTTTTAAAAGTAGAGGGCTATATGAAGGGGGCTGAGTCTTGAGCACCAAAATCAGCACAATGAAAACAAACAATAATGATAATTGAGCACTAGAGTTCAAAATACCAGATGTTTTAAAGAGATAGGGTGCCAGTTTTCAATTCCGTTTTGAACACCACATTACAGAACAATTTTCTAAAAATAAAAAAGGATTAAGGGAAAAGAAAAAAAATTAAAGAATATCTAAACCGTTGAATGACCCCGTTTGTTCCTGATGTACTTCAATCACATCTTCTTCCTCCATACCCAGTTCTTTTGAAGTATGATTATCAGCAATTCTCTGACCTGTCTTTGACAGTATGATTCTTTGAGTTTCTTGAGATGTGTTGTCATTTTCACCTTGAAGTAAATCTCACTGCTATCCTGTCCAATGACTTTCAGTTTAATGTATTCAGCTTCTTTTTTATCCTTCAAGTCCTCAGTTGAAGGTTTTGCCCCCGGTCAGACATGGTGACAGTGGCCTCACCTCGGGGTCTCCTCACAGCAAAACCTTGCCGGGTTAACAAATCCGTCTCTCTCCCCCACAGCACAACACCGCCGCTGGAGGGACTTCTGCTACGCCCCCGGTCATCTGATTTTGAACAGAGTATCAATGCATAGTATAGAAGAGACCTTAATATTTTCTTCTCTCTTCAGCCAGGAGAATTTCTCAAATTATAAAATTTTATGAATGGATTTTATTGAAGGAGAAAAAGCAAGCATCAGAGATCTCTCTTATCTAAGATGGTTCACATTTTTAACTGCCATCCTTTGCATTTGTGGCCTGTCTGTGCCAGGTCCACATCTAATTGCTCTCCCAAGAGAGCTCGCCATTAGCCTCCGCCTGCCTTGGTCCCTCCCAGGTGAACTCTCTGATCTCTTCGCCCCTAGGCTTGCTTACCTTTGCCCAATGGCCGAACAAGGCCACCGGTGGTTTGGGATCTAAAATGAAGTTGGCGTCTTACATCTGGGCTCCTCGTGCTCCCTAGGTGAGTACACTGGGCTTCGCTTATCCTTGGAGCCACAGCATTCACCTGTCATCCTCCCCGTGACCCTCTTCGCACATGGGCCCACTCATAGAATGAAGTCTTCTGGATCTGTTTCTCCTCATAGTTTGCAGGCCATCCATTGGAAATGCCAAGCTCTGATGTCTACATTGCCGGCCACATGGGATGGACTCAGGTCCTGACTTAAAGTGACTGTCCTCGATCTTGACAAGAGTGTTCATAAATTGCAATCTGCCACTCTCCTGCCTTATCTTGTTCACACCTTCCATCACATGGGTCCTTGTTAGAGATTTATAGTGGCTGTTTTTGGTTTTTGAAGAACAAATATTTTTCAAGCAAACAAAGGTGACCTTTGGGAAAATACAACATTATTGCTTTACACAAATATTCATGATTGTAGAAATACCATAGAACACATACAATTTATTCTTTTTAACATGCATTTTTCATTATAATGCTCATTAAACTATTAAACGTAAGTGTAAACCACTGTACTATCTGAAGTATAAACATTCGATCATAACCACTTTTCATGATCTTCATATTTTCTTCAAGGTTTTCTCTTTATAGTGGTATTTACAAAACTGAAATAATATTACCTATGATTTTCATCTTGCTTTATCTCTCAATATCTTCAGCTAATAAGCATTTCCCCATAGCATTCCAGTAACATTACATAATTGCAATAAACATTTTCAATGGTCGTATGCAATTTTATTAAGTGAATTCACCGCTATATACTTCACCTTTCCCTGTACTTGTTGGAAGTGTAGGCTGTTTCCAAATTCTGCTGTTATAAAGAACACCACGATTAGTATCTTTCTGTATATCAGTGTTCCCCATTAATCATCACTTCTCTTCTCGGAATAAATACCTAGCTATAATATTTCTTGGGCAGGCACAGAAACATTTACATGTTGTCAAACTGCTTTACAAAAAAGAAACTCCACTTACCGCTCCAAATTTGGGATCTGAGAGTACCTGCCTTCTGAGTACTGCCAACCTAGACCAAAAAATTGTCTCATTTTGTTTTCAACTCTATTTCTCTGATTACTAGGGAGGTGGGCCATTTTTATATGTGTGCTTGCTGCTTGTATACCTTAGGGAATTGTTGATTTCTTGGCTTCATCCACCTTTCAGTTAAATCATAGTACATATATCTTATCATTGCATATATGTCCTTTATTTAATAAAAAATAAATATATGTCTAATGGCAACAAATGTATACCCCATTTTTGTTGCTGTTTCATGATTTGGGGCTACTATTTCATAGACAAGTTTTAGATTTTTACAAAGTTAAAAAAAATCCATCTTCTGCTTTGTGATACCTTCTCTAGTTTGAGTAACAGCTAATTTACCCTAAAGAATTCTCTTTTTATACTTTTAGAATTTTTGGATATTTTTTGTAAAATGGGACTCTAACTGTATCATTTATTTTCTCAAGTCATTGACCAATTGTCTCACCACTATTTAATATGAATTCCCTTCTTCATTTATTTGTGCTTTTCCTTTTAGCAAATAATAAGCTGATAGTTAATAGGTTCTATTTCTGTGCTGTCAGTTCTGTTTTGTGGCTCTGTCTCTCTACTTTTTAAATTAAACTTTTGATTTTAAGATCATTGTAGATTCACGTGAGGCTGTAAGAGGTAATACAGAGAGATCCTATGTGCTCCTTACCCAGTTTCCCCCAATGGTAACATCTTGCAAAATTACAGTACAGTAGCATATCCTGAATATCGACATTGATATAATCCATCAATCTTAGGCAGATTTCCCCAGTTTTACTTGTATTCATTGGTAAGGGTGTCTGCGCATGTGTGTATTTAGTTCTATGTGACTTTATCATGAGTAGGTTTGTATATGCACCTTCACGGTCAAGATACAGAACATTTCCATCACCACAAGGATCTCTCTTATTATACTTTTATAACCATATCCATCTCTCTTCCATCCCTAACCACCTACAACCACTACTCTGTTTTCCATTTCTAAAATTTCAAAAATGTTATATAAATGAAATATAATTTTATATAAATGGTATATAAATGGAATTATACAGCTTTAACTTTTTGAGATTGGCTTTCTGCGCTCAGCATAATTCTCTGGATATTCAACCAAGTTTTTGCGTGTCTCAATGGCTTTTTCCTTTTTATTGCTGAGTAGTATTTCCTGATATGAATGTGCCACAGTTCATTTAGCCATTCATCTGTTGTAGGACATTTGGGTTGTTTTCCATCTGGGGCTATTACAAATAAAGCAGCTATGAACACTTATGTACAGGTGTTTGTGTGAAAGTTAAGTTTTCATTTTGCTGGGATAAATGCCCAGGAGTGCAATTGCTGAGTCATATGATAGTTTTGTGTTTAGTTTTTAGGTAAATTGCCAGACTAGTCCAGAGTATCTGTACCATTTTACATTCCCATCAGCAGTGTGTGAGTTATCCAGTTTCTCTACATCTTTGCCAGCGTTTGGTATTGTCAACTGTTTTTCCTTTTAGCCATTCTAATAGGTTTTCATTTGCATTTCCTTAGTGGCTAATTTTGTGAAACATCTTTTCATGTGCTTTTTTGCCATCTGTGCATCCTCTTCGGCAAAATGTCTATTCATGTATTTTGCCCATTTTCTAATTGGAGTGTTTGTTTTTATGTTGTTGAATTTTAAGTCTTTTTTTTTATGTATTATAGATACTGGTCCTCTGTTAGATATGTGGTTTGCAAATATTTTCTCTTAGTCTTTAGCTTGTCTTTCCATCCTCTTAGTCTTTCATAGAGCAAAAGTTTTTACTTTTGATAAAGTCCAGTTTATCAATTTTTCCTTTTATGATCTGTGCTTTTGGAGTCAAGTCTAAGAACTCTTTGCCTCACCCTCAATTCCAGAAATCTTCTGCTGTTTTTCCCCTAAAAGTTCTATAGTTTTACATTTTTCATTAAGTTTGTGATCCATTTTGAGTTAATGTTTTAATAACATGTGAGGTTTTAGTCCAGGTTCATTTTTTTCCCCGATGGATGTCCAATTGCTCCAGCATCGTTTGTTGACAAAACTCTTCTCCCTCTTTTGAATGGCTTTTGCACATTTGTCAAAAATCAGTTGGGCATATTTGTGTGGGCCTATTTCTGGATTTTCTTTTCTGTTCCATTGATCGGTGTGTCTATCCCTCCACCAATACGTACAGTTTTGATTACTGTAGCTATATAGTAAGTGTTAATATTGGGTAGAGTGATTCTTCTTAGTCTTCATTTTCAAGTTTGTTATAGCTTTTGTAGGGTCTGTGCCTTTCTATATAAGTTTCAGAGTAAGTTAGCCTATGTCTACAAAAAATATTTCTGGGGTTTTAATAGGAATTGCACTAAACTTGTGGATTTAATTGGGGAGAAATGACACCTTTAGGATGTTGAGTCTTCCATTTCATGGACATGGTATGCATCTCTATTTGTTAAGGTCTTCTTTAATTTCTTTCATCAGCCTTTTGTAATTTCAGCATACAGATCCTGTATATGTTGTGTTACGTTTAGGCCTAAGTATTTTATTTTCTTTGGAGTGAGAGTAAATAGTATTGTGTTTTTAATAGCATTCTCTGTATATTTATTGTTAATGTGTAGAAATGAGATAGATTTTTGCATGTTCATCTTGTATCCTATGGCCTTACTGTATTCACTTATTAGTTCTAGGAGGTTTGGGGTGTTTGTGTGTTTTTGGTAGATACCTTGGGATTTTCTACATAGGCAATCATGTCATCTGTAAATAGGGATAGTTTCATTTCTTCCTTTTCAATCTGTATGCCTTTATTTCTTTTTCTTCTCTTATCGCAGTGGCTAGAACTTCCAGTACTATGTTGAGTACTAGTGGTGAGGGTTGATATTTTTTCCCTATCTTAGGGGGAAAGCATTCAGTTTTTCACCGTTAAATATGATGTTAACTATAGGTTTATTGTAGATGTCCCTTATTAAGCAAAGGTAATACCCCTCTATTTGTAACACAGAGGGTTTTTGTCTTGAATGAGTAAGTGCTTTTTCTACAACAATTAATATTGGTTATCTGATTTTTCTTCTTTGGCCTGGTGATATGATGAATTACATTGGTTTATTTTTTGAATGTTGAACCATCCATGCATATCTGGAATAAATTCAAATTGATTATAATGTATAATTATTTTTCTACATTGTTGGATTGGTTTTGCTATGATTTTTTGAGGATTTTTACATGTAAGTTAATTAGAGATATTGGGGTATAGTTTTTTGTATTATTTTGTCTAGTTTGGGCATCATAAAATTTTGCCTCATAAAATAAGTTGGGAAGTCTTCCTCCTTTTCTGCTTTCTGGAAAAATGTGTGTAAAATTGGTGGTAATTCTTTTTTAAATGTTTGGCAGAATTCTTCAATGAAACCACCTGGATATTTTTTTGGGGGGAGGGATTTTAAATTACAAATTAAATTTTTTAGTAACTATTTAAATTATCTATTTCATCTTGATTGAATTTTGGTAGTTTGTGATTTGGGGAGGAATTGTCAATTTCTTCTAAGTTGTCAAATTTATAAGTATAGAGTTGTTTGTGGTATTACCTTATTATCCTTTTAATGGCTACAGGATTTGTAGTGATATCCCCTTTTTCATTCCTGATATCAGAGATTTATATCGTCTCTGTTTTTATTTTTTGTCATACTAGAACTTTATCAATATTATTGTTTCTTTGGAAGAACCAGCATTTTACTCCATTGCTTTTTACTTTCTTTTCCTATTTTCGATTTTACTGAATTCTTCCCTTTAATATTTTCTTCTTTCTGCTTGCTTTGGCCTTAATTTACTCTTCTTTTCCTAGTTTCTTGTGTTAGGAACATAAATTATTGATTTCAGACCTTTTCTCTCTTTTCTAATGTAAGCATTTAGTGCTAAAAGTTTCATTCTTAGCACTACTTTAGCTGTATCCCACATATTTTTGATATGTTGTATTTTCATTTTCATTCATTTACATGTATTTTTGTTTCCATGGAGACTTCCCTTTTGATATAGGGATTATTTGGATGTGTGTTGTTTAATTTCCTGTGTTAACAGATTTTCTTGCTCTTGTCTTCGTTTGTTGATTCCTAGTGTGATTTCATTATGGTTAGAGAATATGCTGTGTATGATTTTACTCTTTAAAATTTGTTAAGGTTTGTTTCATGGCTCATGATATTACCTATCATGGTGAATATTCCATGAATGCAAGGAAAAAAATGTGTATTCTGCTGTTGTTTGGAGGTATCTCAGATTCCTAGGGCTGCTGTCACAAAGTACCACAGACTAGGTGGCTCAAAACAACAGCAATTTATTCTCTCACAGTTCTGGAGACGAGAAGTCTGAAATCAGCATGTTGGCAGGGACATGCTCCCTCTGAAACCTGTAGGGGAAAAACCTTCCTTACTTCTAGCTTCCAGTATCTGCCAGCAATCCTTGGCATTCCTTGACTTGTAGATGCATCTGCCTCTATCTTCACATAGCCTTCTCCCCCGTGTCTACCTGTGTCTGTGTCCAACTTTCCTCTTCTTATAAGGACACCATCATATTGGATTAGAGGCCACCCCAATGCAGTTTGACCTCATTTTAGCTAATCACATCTTCAAAGATCCTATTTCCAAATAAGGTCACATTTACAGGACCAGAGGTTAGGACTTGAACATGTCTTTTTTGGGGGAAACTACTCAGCTCATAATAGGTGGAGTGTTTTAAATAGTCAGTTCGATCCTGTTGGTTGATTGTGTTGTTCAGTTTTTCTATATGCTTTCTGATTTTCTGGCTAGTAATCCTATCTAGTTAATCGATCCTGAGAGGAAGATATTGAAGTCCCCAACTATAATTGTGAATTTGTCTATTTCTCCTTTCAGCTCTATTAGTTTTGCTTCATTCATTTTGAGGCTCTGTTGTTTGGTGCATACACATTTTGAATCATCATAGCTTCCCGGTAGATTGATCTTATTATCATTATATAATGTCCCTCTCTGTCTCTGGTTATTTTCTTTGCTATGAAGTCTACTTTATGAGATATTAATATGGCCTTTCCTAATTTTAAAAAATTTTTTGCATGGTATATCTTTCTATCATTTTACTTTTGACCTACACATGTCATTGAATTTGAAGCAAGTTTTTTGTAAACTGATTTAGTTGGGTTATGTTTTTAATCCACTCTGTCAAATTCTGCCGTTTTATCTCTGAGTTTAGAATATTTACATTTAAGATAATTACTGGTATGTCAGAGCTTAAGCTTACCAATCTATTATTTATTTTTTTCTAAATTTCTTGTTTCTTGTTCTTCTGTTTCTCATTTCTTATCTTCATTTGGGCCACTAAAACATGATTTAGGAGTCCATCTAGATTTATTTATAGTGTTTTTGAGTATATCTCTTTGTATAACTTTCTTACTCTGGGCATTATTGTGTACTTATGTGGCTTATCACAATCTAACTGGTATCAACATTTTACCACTACAAGTGAAGTGTGGAAACCTTCAATTTAGTTCTTTTTACCTTCATTGCTTTTAGATATCATTGTCTTGAGCGTCAGATGGTATTATAACTTTTGTTTCAATCATCAAATATAATTTATAAAACTTGTGAGAAGATGGATAATCTATTGTATGCACCCATGTATGCTCTTTCTCTTGTTTTTTTCTTCCTTTCTGATGCTCCAAGATTCCTTCTTTTATCAGTTCCTTTATTGTTTGAAGAACGTCCTTTAGCCAGTCTTTAAGGGTAGGTCTGCTGGCGACAAATTCTATTACTTTTCTTTCGTCTGAGAAAGTCTTGATTTCCCCTTCATTCCTGAAGGCTATTTTTGCTGGATATATGTCAGGATTGACAGTGCTTTTCTTTTAGAACTTGAGAAATAGTGTGCCACTTTCGACTGGCCTCTGTGGTTTCAGATGAGAAATCCACTTTCATTTGAATTTGTGTTATGCTATAGGTAATGCATCATTTTATTCTGGTTGTTTTCAAGATTTCATCTTTGTCTTTAGTTTCATAAGTTTGACTGTGATATGTCTGTGTATGGATTTCTTTGCTTTTATCCTCTTTGGGATTCACTCAGCTCCTTGAATCTGTGGGATTTCTTTTGCCAAATTTGGGAGTGTTTTCAGTCATTATTTCTTTGAATACTCTTTCAGTATTTTCCTCTCCTTCTGGGATTCGGATGATATGAATGTTGAATCTTTTGTTATTGTTCCACAGGTCCCTGTAACTGTTTATTTTTTAAAATCTACTCTGTCTCTATTTTTCAGATTGGGTAAAATTTATTGATCTGTTCTCAAGTTCACTGGTTGTATCCATTGACATTTATACTCTGCCATTGAGCCTATCCAACAAGTTTTTAAAATTTTTGTTAATATATTTTTCAGCTATAAAATTTCTATTTCATTCATTTCTATAACTTGTATTTCTTTGCTGAGATTTTCTAATTTTTCATTTATTTCAAGAGAATTTGCTATTGCTTTTTGAAGCTTTTTTATTTTGGCTGCTTGAGAATCCTTGTTAGATAATTGCAATATCTGATTAATCTCAGTGTTGGCATCAGTTGATTGTCTTTCCTCATTCAAGTCTAGAGTTTCCTGGTTCTTGACATGACAGGTGATTTTGAATTGTATCCTGGACATTTTTTTTTCCTGTTATGTTAGGAGACTCTGGTTCTTATTTAAAATTTTCATTTTAGCGGGTAGTCACCCTATTTAGGCTTAGCTAGCAAATCCTAGCCTGCTTTGGTGGATTGTGTTTTCAATGACAGCTTAATGCCCAGAGCCTTTGCAGTGTTATTTTGGTCTTCTTGTTTGGCGCTGCCAAGGCTCCCACGGGTCCCTGGTGATACTGCCTGAGGGGCCAAAGAGATTTCCCCAGGGCTGGGCCATCTGCTGCCTGTAGGTGGAGGAAGGGAGCCTCTGGCCCATAGGGAGGAAGAGTTTCCTGGGCTAGGCAGCTTGCTGTAAAGTCATCCCCCTTGCTGGCATCTCCCAGGTGTCCCAGTATGTCCTGGTGAGGGAGGAGAGTCAGGCTCCTGGCGACAAAGAGGCTTCCTGGGCCAGGCCACTTGTGTGTGGTGGCATCCCTCTTGCCAGTGTCAATCTGCCTCTCTGGTGTCTCTTGGCAGGGGAGGGAAGTCTCAGGTCCAGTGGGGCAGGAGAGCTCTTCCCTTAGCTGCTTATTTTTAGTGGGGCTCCCAATCCATCCCCCCCTTGCCATCACTGCCAGGCTCACCTGGTGGTGCCAGAGAGACACCTGCTTGATCTGGGGGAGAAATGAACCTGTTCCTAGGTTGGGGTTGGGAAGTGCCAGGCCTGAGCCACCTTCTTCTGTTAGGTGGGGGACATAAGACACCCTGCTCCTGTGTCATTCCTCTAGTCCTGGGATCCCAAACCACCTCACTTCCCCCTTACCGCCTCTCAGAGTTCTCCTTGGGTTGCATCTTGAGTTCTTTCCAGAGTTTATAGTTGTACTTAGAAGGAAACAGCAGGAAGAAACTGATCTATCCCATCTTGTCCAGGCCAAAACTTTTTTTTAACTGTTACTTACTTATTTTAAAACTAAAGAACAACTCAAGAAAATGACTATTACTTATTATTATATGATTGATACTGAAAATAATTTTGGTATGGAAGGTAAGGGGATTTCTTTTTTTAAAAAGGGATCTGCCCCAGGTGTCAAATATACTAGTTATGCCACTGAGAGTGAGCAAAGTGAAAGGAGAGATTAGAAAGATTGGGAAGGATGGCCTGGAAGCCAAGGGTGGAAAGAGTGTTAAGAGGCTGACGGGGTTTATTATTATATTTGTTTTATGATGGTATTAGAAACCAGAGGATCTGAAGCATTAGGTGGCTTGCCCAAAATTGCTTGGGCATTTGGTTGCAGGATGGTTGCAGAATTCAGGATTATGACATTCCAAGGCCATGGCAACAGCACCCCGTTACCCAGGGTGCTGCTTTCCCACTCCAAACACAACATTTGCTAGAAGATGTACTGCAACAGGGAAGAAAACCTTTGGCCTATCTGGCAAATGAACAGAAAGCTTCAATAGAAACACGTTTACCAAATTTGACTAGTGTTAAATGTCTGTTATTTATTGTCTCTTAATCATTCTGCTTGGAGGGGCCTCAATTAATGTCCATTTTGAGATAATAATTACCATGTGGAGTGCTTACTCTCAGAGGGAGAATATTAAATTATTACTGGCATTTGAATAAATTTGTGAAACCATCACTTGTGCCTTCCTTTAAGCTTTTGACCTCTAAAATTTATCCAGGACAATTTCTAATGTTTCATTTTCCTCTGCATATTTGCTCATGGTCATTTCCATATCATCTAAGCTTTTGTTCTCAATAACATATACAGGATTTCAGATAAAAGCTCACTACTTACATGTCTTTGAGTTTTTCATTAGATGCCTAAAATTGGACCCCGAAAAGGCCCATTTATATACAATGGATTTAGATTTTTTCTTTTCAAAAAGAAAATCTTTTTTAAAGAAACTCAACACAGAGAGACAAAAAAAAAAAAAAAAAAAAAGAAAGCCTGCAGATAGAGTCCTGGATGAAAATTAGATCTGCTTCACAACCAAATACAAAAAGTCTATGTATTTTGGCAAGTGCAATTGGGCCGTAATTATTTGTTATAATGAGCCTTGGGGAACTACTCACTCTAAGTAGATTAAGATATCTTTGGAAGCTCTATTAGCACTTTCAGAACATTGGCATGCCATATCCCCGACCCCAAATTTTCCTCCAGCACATTAAATGGCTTTCCAGCATCCTGAAAAAGTGAACCAAGCTTCCCAAAGTGTCCGTCTCGCAGTTCGCTGACGCTTCTGCCTGAGGAGCTACTGGCTTTGGGGGTCTTTGCTTCTTTCTCGCATGCTTTACAGTAATTGTGGCAAAAGTTATGATGCTTTGCTAATTTGAGATCTCACCTCAGAGCTGAGCTAATAAATCATGACTCTGTGCGGAGATGACATGGCAGGGATTTGGGTAAGAATGAGCCATCAGGTTTATAAATTATGGGTACAGGAATTAGTCTGCTAGTATAGATTATTTCTCAACTTTGAGGAATCTAGGGGTCAGGGCCACCAAATGTCATTTCTATGATGTGCAAAGAATCACCAGGAGAGAGGATGCCCTCCTTCACAGGGAAGGCTTTAACATCCATCATTCTGCAACTCATTTTTTCTTCAGTATCATGTTGTCACCTGATGCTTCAGAAAATTCCCCTGCACCAAATAGTGCCCTAATGGAAAGTAAAGAAAAGTAACTGTTATCTTCTCTGCAGTGTTGCCAGCTCTGCAGCCTCAAAGACAAGTGGAGAAATGATGATTTGATATTAAATAATTATTTGATTATTTGATATTAAAAGAAACCCAAATTACTACTGTAACCCCAAAGTCTCCTAGATTTTGGGAGTATGAATGAGGTCAAATTAATCCAGTCTTCCTGGCTGTTAACTCCACCTACTTATTCAGAGTTACCAGCTTGCCAGGAAAGTCCCCTCCCAACCTAGGATTCCTGGATGTCCCTGGGGATGGATTTCACAGGGAGCTCATGCACCGCTATGGAAGCTGCAGTTCCACCTCCATCCCACACACACACATCCACCATGATCGAATTTTTCTTCCTCTCCAACAATGGCTTCCCCTTTCCAGTGTCATCTGCTCAAAAGTGGAGTGAGGAGCTCTTCCCAGTGCTGCTGCTCCTGGTGAAAATTCCAACTTCCCCATCAAGTGGTCTCTCTGGTAAGGCTCCCTAAAAGCCTTGCAAAGCCAAGTGGAGAAATGATGATTTGCTATTAAATCAAATATCATGCAGTACCAGAGGGGGCGTTCTGCTTTGGGCAGCAGCCCAGAGAACATCTGTCTTCCCCACTGCTTGATGGTCTTTGTCACCTGAGCCCCAAAGCACCATGCTTCGGTTCAGTCCCACCATAATGTCTCATAAAAGTGGCTCCTTCAATGTTGGATCCCAATACCTCTCTCCATCGGGGCTCAAAACCATTCCATCAAACCAGGCAAGGACAAAAATCTTGCCTTCTCCTCTCTTATCCTCATTTCTAATTTCTCTGCCCTTCTCTATCTCCTATTCATGCATCTAACTCCTCTTTCTACCTTCGGGCATAGAACTAAAGAACTCAAGGACTCATGACCATCAGTTCATGGAAATACTGCCCACTCCTCCACTCCCAGTGGTAAATGACTCCATCTAAGCTACATTCTCCATTGTCCTCAATTCTCCATTTGGCTTTGGCTAAACAGCTTCTCTAGAGCAGTGGGCTCCAAATGGGGTGATCACACCCCAGGGGCAAGTAAGATAATCCACTGAGGTGTGGGAAACAAAGATTGGAATAGATAGATAGATAGAGATAGATCAGTAGTTGAGTAGGTAGGTGGATAGATAAATTTGGTTTCATTACTCTTTAATATATAGATTGACACCAGTGCCCTCTCTCTGTCCATAGGAGAGGGCCATATGTCCCCTGTGGTTTTCGAGATCTCCTGGGGAAAGAATGAATGTTCCAAAACTCGGAGGAATTGGCAGTAGAAGCTTCATATGATCATTCCTTTCAACGTATTGCAGAGCATGACAGTTTATTTGTTCCTCTTAGGTGGCTTTATGAATTATATTATCCAGTTCTCATTAATAACCTTCTAAAACTAGGCAAGTGGCTTTTAAAAAATGCTTGAAAGATACCATACTCAAGATATCACCATTGATGTGAGCCCATGGGACTACAAGAAAATGTCAACGCTGATGATTCTCTGACCCCCAGTGGTAGCTCTGCACCAGGCGCGTTACATAAAACAATGACATTCTAATCAGATGACTTTAAAAATAGAAATTATCAAGGTGACCATTTAAAAAATGTTATCAGCAAAACAGACCCCAAGACAAGGATTTGGATGTAAGTATCTTATTTGAGAGGTGATTCCAGTAGCACAGTGAGGGAGGAGGGAAGTGACAGGCGAATGGCAGGAAAGTCGATATGGGTTATGTTGACCACTGGGTTACCGCTTTGGGCACCTGGAGCGCCATCCTGCTGGGGGCCCTCTGAGAGGACTGTGTGGAACCGAATTTTCCCTCTGGGGGGCAACTCACCGATGGAGAGTCGTAACCGGGGCATTAGATCCCTGCCACTCCCAGCCTCTCCCATGCATCCTGATCACACTTTCATAGTCAGAAGATGCGTTCATACAGAGACATGGGAAGCTGTTGCTTGTACAGGAACTTTCTGCAGATGGTCACGAGGGTGGGTGGGCCAAGGGGATGTAGTTTGGGATCTGACGGTATCTGCCACTGTAATCAGCCTTGCTGTGAACTGCATATTGTTTCGGGCCCTATTAGAAAACCAATAGTAGGAAGCCCTCATGATTGGAAAGGCCTTTAAAAATAGTATTCATTTTATCTCTTTTTCATCTTCAAAATGTGTCTCATGATGTACACAATGCATTAGAGCAGGAGTACACAAATATAATTTAGAAACAAGTATATCTACATTGGTGTTTCATGCTCAAAATATTTTTATTGGTAGGCACCTGGATTGGTAACATTTTGGAGCCCGCTCCTCTAAAGGGGGTTGGAAGCGCAGAATGGTTTATGAGCACCAACTTCAAATCCTGTTGTCACAACCCTGTGCTGGTTTGAATGTATTATGTCCCCCAGAAAAAGCCATATTCTTTGATGCAATCTTGTAGGGCAGACATATTGGTGGGGACGTTTGGATTAGGTTGTTTCCATGGAAATGCGCCCCACCCAACTGTGGGTGATGACTCTGATTGGATAATTTCCATGGAGGTGTGGCCCTGCCCATTCAGCGTGGGCCTTGATTAGTTTACTGGAGCACTATATAAGCTCAGACAGAAGGAGCGGGCTTGTTACAGCCAAGAGGGACACTCTGAATTATGCACAGACGCTGAGAGAGTAGCTGCAGGTGAGAGACAGTTTGAAGATAGTCGTTTGAAAGCAGACTTTTGCTCCGGAGAAGCTAAGAGAGGACAAATGCCCCAAGAGCAACTGAGAGTGACATTTTTGAGGAATTGCAGCCTAGAGAGGAACGTCCTGGGAGAAAGTCATTTTGAACCCAGAACTTTGGAGCAGATGCCAGCCACGTGCCTTTCCAGCTAGCAGAGGTTTTCTGGACACCATTGGCCATTCTCCCGTGAAGGTACCCAATTGCTGATTGTGTTACCTTGGACTCTTTATGGCCTTAAGTCTGTAACTGTGTAACCAAATAAACCCCCTTTTATAAAAGCCAATCCATTTCTGTTGTTCTGTCTGCATTCCCAGCAGCATTAGCAAACTACAACACACACCCAAGCCAGAGTAGCCATGGAATAAAACTCACCAACTCCTTTTTTCTGCAGAGGCATCTTTGAAAGGGCTCTCTCCTCTTCTCACAGGACTCCTCACAACCTCTCTGCTCCTTAACTTCTCTTTGGATAACATGGGCCTTTTAGAGCAGGTGGTTTTGTAATTTAAAAAATTTCAAAATGTGGGGTTCATGGTAGGCAGGGGAGAGGCTGAAATAATAAAGAGATAGTCCCATTCACAGCTCTTATTTTAGCCGTGTACCCTGAGAGAGGAATAGGCAGCCTCTTATATACTCATCCATGATGCCCTCCACATTGAGATGGGTCACTTCCCCTGAGGACTGGGGCAGGGGGGCAGGGATTTTGCAGAGCCGCAAGGACCTACTGATTGATCACATGGATCTTCCTGATTCACTATTTAGGGACCCTTTATCTCAAGTAACCTTAACTGGGCCAACAAGTTTTGCTAAATCAAGATTTTTCTGGGATCTGCTTTAGCCATTGGTAATTAACAATTCATTGGTCTATATCAGCCATCTGTAGTGTCTCCAAGAATATCAAACCTCAAGAAGTGCTAGAAGAGTCAGGGCCATGAGCCGTCTGTCCTGGTCTTCTGTTTCTGCCAGGGGAACTAAAGGACAAGTTTTGGAAGGATCTGTCTTTCTTGTAGACTTTAAGGCTGGATGGACACTACCAAAACCTAGGAACTCGGCTCAGCCACCTCCCCTCAGCCAGTCAGCAATTGCTTACTTAGTGGCTGTGCTGGACCCTGTGGTTGATTAGAACGGAAGGAGGAAAGGAGGGGTGGTAGAGGGAGGGAGGGAAGGAGAAAGGAAGTAAAAGAGAAGGAAGGAAGGGATGAGAATCATCCTTGGCCTGCTTGAAAGGTAGTTAACCTCAAACAGGGCTGCATATGGTGACTGCTGAATGAAGTGGGTGAACACTGGAGGCATCTAAAGAGCTCAGCCGAAAATGGTGACCATGGAAAGATCCAGGAAGAGGTGAGGTCTGAGTTTACAGGGAAGTTCGTCCATGGACCACACTTTGAGAACCACTTCTCTAAAGGATTTTAGATATGTAGAAGGGAGAGGGGCTGCCAAGGGTTGAGATGAAGGAAGATATTAAGAAGAATAAGGTGGGGAAAAGGGGAAGAACATGTTTTAGGGAAGATTCTGAAGTGAAGGGAATGTGTAATAGAAGAGTGGAAGAAAAGAAATATAAAGGCCTGTCTGAAGATTTTGGAATTTATCCTGTAGGCAACCGGGAGTCATTGAATGTGTTTGAGTAGTGACATGACATGATAGAAAGTTAGTTTTAGGATTCTTTAATCTGTCAGCAGTATCTCCTATGGTCTGGAGCAGGGCAGGGTGGGGGAGATGGAGGCAGAAAGAATTTATCTAAGCAGTTTAAAAATCTATTTATATACTGTTCTTTCCAAAGAGACAGGAAAGACTTCTTGAGGATTTCAATTTTGGTGAGAAGCATAGGCCAGCATTCCTCTTGGGAAAGAAGACAGGCAAACAAATGGAGTCTGATCTTTGGTCTCCAATATTCATGTTTTCCTAAAAAGTGACAGCATGTAAATCCTCAAGGCTGCTCAGAGTTGTGCCAATTTGATGGGAGAACTGCAGATTTCCAGACAGTAAGTTGATCCATGATGGCCTTCAACCCAGGAGTGAGGAATTTTCTGTTTATAGTCGTGATTCAAAAAGGATCCAAATCTGCCCCACCCTGGAAGTGCATCACTAACGGGGAATTTTCAGTGTTTAAAAATGGTTTATATTAAGTCCACATTGAAAGTCTCTTCTTCCTTTTCTCTCTGTGAAAATAAACGTAATCGTGTGGACGGATTCTACGTCAAGCAAGAGAATTGTCCTCTGAGACCACACACACCTACACACACACACACACTGTTGAGCATCAGCCAGGGACTCTGCTCTGAGAGAGATGCTCAGGCATATTTCTGCATGAAGCAAAATCAATATGGGTGAACCTGAAAACCATCTGTTGGGAACTTTGGGGCAGGTAGATGAAAGAAGAGATGAGAGGTAAGGGTGAAGACTTGGGAAACCAAGGAAGCTCTTTCAATGACTCAAATAATTATTGAACATTGATGGAGCAACCTGTGAAGCACCAAAGGAAGCACACTGGTCCTGCTCAAAGGCGACTGGGGCCAATGTAGGGGTAGGTCAGGTTGAAAATAAACTTGTGGCATCTCAAAATGTCACTGGCCTTTCTTCTCTTTGGTTCTCCACCTCGCCAGGCCATTCTTTTCTCCTCTTTTGGGTTTCCTCCTATCTCCTGCTTTGCTCCTCCTCCTTTAGCCACTGCCCAGCTCCCTATGGGCTGAATAATAATTTGGTACAAGTTCAATTTTTTCCAAAATGTTCTGCAGTAAAATCTGATTGTCTTTGTTCTCTGTGGTTAGAGGGATGGTGGCCTGGTATGACTGCCTGCATTTTAAAGTTAGGAATTATAGGAATAATGGATCAAGTGATTTTCCAGGGATGAAATGAATGAGATTAGTACCTGTTACTTTCTACTCTAGCAATTGAAATAAATACAAGAGCCAGATTGTAGCAATTATTTGGGAAAGCACCAGAAAACACCATGTTTTGTGATTCTCATATAACAAATGTGGTAACAGAGAAGAATGACTATGCCAGTTTTAATTCAGCGGAGGTTTTGAACATATTTCTAATTCCTTTGCCACATTACCAGTTTTCTCATGCATAAAATGCAGCTAATACAATAATTAGTATCTACCTCCGAAGGTCGTTGTAAGGATTAAATGATTTAAAACATGTCAGAGCACTTAGAACAGTGCATGGCATCTAATAAGCACTCTATAATTTTAACAAGTTGTCCTAAGATAACACCTCGATTTTCAAATCTAAGAATTTATACCAGACAATGTCTAGATGCAAATGAATCATACTGCTTGTGCCTGAGACCCTTATTACATGAGAAAATAGGGGTGGACATTGCAGGGATGAGTGAACTCACCACTCTCCTAGAACATTTTGGAAATGAAATCCTTCATTTTAGGATATTTTGATCAGGGCTGGCTGTGCCTATGGGGAAATGGACCCCAAATGTTGCCAGTGCCACTCTTGTTCCCACCTACCTGCACCCCATCATTGCAGGAGCCATTGCCCAGTTACTGGAGGGCCAAGAGTATAATGTGTTCAAGGTCCTGATGTGATACCAAATTTATTTGTGACTGCCAAGGTAGCAAATCCTGCTTATCATACCAGTGACCCCCCCCCCCCCCAAATATAGGCCCTACCTGTCATATGTCCCCTCTCAAATTCTCAGCCAAGGGTTGCTTTGCTCTGCTTTCCCCTTCTCTTGTTCTTCATATCACTCCCAAGCCTTTTCATAGTGTCCACTGGAACTCCGATGTCCTCTTCCGTAGCAAGCCACCCTGTGCACTCCCACTCTTCCATCTTCTATTGGTAATTGAATTCTGGTTCTCCCATGAAGTTTTACTTCTGGAAGCTCTCTTAGGCGGATGATGTCTATTCTTCTGGGTTTCATGGAGATTGTCGTCTATCTACCTTTATATATAAAAACCTCTTGGAGAACAACCACTTCCAGGAAGATGGAGTAGATGTGCTTTTTCCTATTTCTCCCACTAAGTACAATTAAAAAGCTGGGGCATTATGTATAAAACAAACATAAGAAGACTCCGAAAGGTGGATGGAAGAAGGCAGACCAGCTTGAGAACTCAGGGCCTGAAGAAAGACAAAGGGGTGAGTTCTCTGGGTTTCCTTTTTGTCTCATATATCCCAGACTTGGAGTTGAAGAAACTAACAACCCAAAGAAAGCCTGCTCACTCTAGCTCAAAGGCAAGGAAAGGGACAGCCCAGCAAGACAGAACACCTTTAGACAGTAACGACTCTACTCCAGCCAAATACTACCAAAAGAACTGTGACCTTGTCCCCACCAATGCCAGCAAAAGCTGAATGGAGTCTAGACTTCCACCATTCTGTGGCTGTAACAAGGCCCGCTTCTCCCCGGGTGGTGTCAGAGAAGGTCAGTAAGGGAGGTGGGGTGTTTCATCCTTGCCAAGTGGTAACAAGGACCCCCCTCCCTGCAGTGCCAGTGGAGACCATGTGGGAAGCCTGGACATCCACCCCCACCTGGAAGTAAACCACCAGCCAGACTGACAAATTAAAGGAGAGAAGACTCAAATTACCAACATCAAGAATTAAACAGGGGATATCAAAAACAGACTGCAGACATCGGAAGGATAAGACAATACTACGAACAACTCTACACACATAAATTTGACAACTTAGATAAAATGGACCAGCTTTTTTCAAATAGCACAAATGACCACAACTCACCCAATATGAAACAGATGCTTTTAATAGCCCTATAGCTATTATATAAATTCAATTCATAATTTCAAACCTTCCCAAAAAGAAATTTCCAGGCTCAGATTATTTCATTGGATAATCTAGCATGTTTAAAGAAGCATTACAATGAATACCACATGATCTATTCCAGAAAACAGAAGAGGAGGGAAACACTTCTCAATTGTACTGAACTAATGTTACCCTGATGCCAAAACCAAAGATGGTACAAGAAAAAAAGAAAACTATCTCTCATTAATATAGACACAAAACCCTTAGTAATATTTTAGCAAACAAATTCGGTCATATATAAAAAGAATTATACACCATGACCAAATGAGGCTTATTCCAAAGATGCAAGGCTGGTTCAGTATTCAAAAACTAGTCAAATGTAATTGTGCCAGTTTGTATATATTATGTCTCCCCAAAAGCCATGTTCTTTAATGCAATCTGTGGGGGCAGATTGATTAGTCTGTTGATTAGGGTGGAACCTCTGATTAAAGCATTTCCGTGGAGATGTGGGCCCTGCCCATTCAAGGTGGGTCTTAATTAAATCACTGGATTGAGAGCTCACAGACAGAAAGAGCTCAGACAGCTTAGAGAGACTTTTGGAGAGACCCAGGTGCTTGCTATCACTGGAGATGCTTGGAGATGCAGACAGAAAAAAAGATGTTCAACATTATTAACCATTAAGAAAATGCAGATTGAAACCACAGTAAGACATCACTACACACCTATAGAAATGGCTGAAATAAAAAAAGAAATGCTGGCAAGGATGCAGAAAAACTGTATCACTCATAAACTACTAGTGGGAATGTAAAATGGTACAGCTACTCTGGGAACTGGTTTGGCAATTTATTATTAAAAAACTAAACATGCAACTATCATATGATTCAACAATTGCACTCCTGGGCATTTTTCCCAGAAAAAAAATTGAAAATTTATGTTCACACAAAAATCTGTATGGGAGGGGAGGGAGTGAGGAAGGGGAAGGAAGGAAGGAGGGAAGGAAGGAGGGAGGGAAGGAGGGAGGGAGAAGGAAGGAAGGATTGAAGACACACAAAAAACTTGGATGAATCTCCAGGGAATTACACTGAGAGACAATAGCCAATCCTAAAACATTACATACTGTATGATTTCATTTACATAACATTCTTGAAATGACAAAATTATAGAAATGGAGAACAATTAGTGGTGGCCAGGGATTAGGAGGGGGTTGCTGGCCAGAGAGAGTTGGGCACGGTTCTAACAGGGCAATGCAAGGTATCCTTGTGGTGATAGAATTGTTCTCTATTTTGATTGTATCAATGTCAATATTGATTTACTATAGTTTTGCAAGATGTTACCATTAGGGGAAACTGAGTAAAGGGGAGATGAGACCTCTTTGCGTTCTTAACTGCATACAAATCTACAATTATCTTAAATAAAAAGTTTAATGTAATAAAAATAAATAAAGTTCCTGCTTTGTGAATTGTGTCTTCTGCTGTACCAGTCTTCTTCACTGTCATCTATCAGATGGGAGTCAGTGGTGACACGGCCTAGAAAGGAAGTGATGAAGATGATGATAAGTGGGTATATTTTGAAGGCAGAGCCAAAGGGATTTGCTGGTCGATCACATTGTGAGATAAATGGAGTAATCCAAACATAGTGCTAAGTTTTTTTCCGAGCCAGCTGAATGATGTGTTTAATATTTACTAAAATGGGGAAGACTGCAGAAGGAGAATGTTCTGGGGGAAAGTTGAGAGTTTGGTTTTGAGCATGTTGACTTCGAGACTCCTAGTAGACATCCATGTGGAGACGTCCTGCAGGTAGTTGTGTACATTGAGTCTGGAGCTCAGAAGGGAGGTTCGGTTTGGAGATACAAATTGAGGAGTCACCAGCACATGGATGGTATTTAGTCACGAGTTTAGATGAGACAGCCTAGGTTGTAAGTTCAGGAGAGAAGCAGCCTATGTCTTGAGTCCTGAGACACTCAAATGTTTAGAGTTCACAGAGATGAAGAGGAAGCAGCAAAGACATTGAGAAGCAGTGCAGTGGCCAGTGAGATAGAGGAGAACCATGAGAAACTAAGTCTTGGAAACCTTTTGACTGCCCCCCTTGACCTTTTAATGGATGCATTGGCCTCTGGTTTCATCCTCAAGTCCTCTAACCATCATGTATATGTAGATTGTCTCCCAAATCATTGTCTTCAGCCTCACGCTCTCCCTTAAAGTTCCAACTCATAAAATCTATTGATTGTTGGATACTCCATTGAAACGGCACTTAGGTACCTACCTGTTCTAGTTATTCATTAATGCATAACAAATCACCCATAAACTTAGTGGCTTCAAACAGTAACAGTAATTTATTATCTCTCAGTTTCTCTGGGTCAGGAACTCAGGATTGACTTGGTTGGGCAGGTTTTGGCTCAGGATCTCTAGGTGACTGCAGATGGCTGGGGTGGAAATCATCTACAAGCTTATTCGCTCACATAGTTTGGCACCTGGGCTTGGAAGACTCAAACCATCGGTCCAGATACACCTCATCAATCTCAGAGTTACACAATACACAATGCGATTGCAGGGTATGGTGTTTTCAAGCATAAAGTTGTATCCATCACCCTCCAACTCTCTGGGTTGGCACAGCCTAAGTACATACCAAAACTCAGTGGTTTGGAACCAGAATAGGGATCAATTTTCCAGACCTGGGTCAGAATCTTACCAGATAGGACTATGTTATTGCCATGTGTCTGTCCCAGGCAGTCTGTCCTTCCACGATGCAGCTGCACCACAGCCAAAACTGTTCACCTCAATCCCTAAGACCACTGCATCCCGCGTATAGCACATAATAAGCAAATTTCACCATGTTGACAAGCCCAGTAAGCCTTTTTGTGAGCTTTGGTGATCGTTGCCGTGGCACAAGAGCATTCTATCAGGGTTATCAGATGTCCCAGTTTGCCAAGACAGGCATCCCAGTCTTATGCCTGTTGTCCAATCTTAATTATAAGTAGGTCTCCCTTCACTCAACTGAGTGAGCTGTTTGTTCCCAACCCTGTTTATGCTCGTAGTTGTCATTAGAATTCTGTAATCTAATTAGATGTGACCTAAATGATGAAAAAAGATTGCAAAAAGCCTGAGAGTTGTTGAAAAGACTTGTTTAAGACAAGTTGGTAGGGGTAAAAATAAAAAAGAAGGAAAACAGAAGGGTTATCAGGTTTGGATTTGGTAGCTTCAGTTGTAAAAGATTAGGTAGAAATTAGAAAGCTCTAGAAAAATTCTGTATCCAGATTTCCTCACAAATATGGGAAATTGTAAGTTGTGGCCACACAGCATCTTTGAAAACTCTTCTTAAGTTTGGGGTCAGCTAACCCTCAGAGACAACTATTTCACACCTCTTGTTTCTTCAAACCACAGATGACTTCTCCATCTTCCTTACTCTCACCTGATGACTTGGGTTTTTTTTATTCCTCTGGAAAAGTAGAAAGAGTCAGAGAGAATCCCTCAGGTTTCCTCTACCACATTCATCAACCTACCAATACCCATGACTTCCCCTTCTCCATTATGGATAAACTATCTGCCCCTAAGGCCAACCCCTCACTTGTGCACTGGATCCCATCCCCACTTGCAACCCCAGCTATATAAATTGTGGGGCTCAGTGCAGGATGAATTTTGAAACACCAACGGCAGAGCATTAAACCCAAGTGTGGGTTTCTGAACTTGGGGCAATGTGTGACTTCATAGAACTGTCCCTGAAAGGGGTCCTGTCTGGGGCTGGGCACCCAAAGAAAGAGGCCTGTTCCTTTGGACACCCTCTCCAGCAGAGGGAATCCTGGCCTTGCCCAGGCACTGAGGGTGACTGGCAGTGGTGAGTGGGTCTCTCCCTGAGGTCATCTGAAGAGGTACCTGGCAGAAAAAGCATTGTCTTTCAGAGAAGCAAAGACCCCAGGATGCCTGGGAGCCACTTGTGTCTGGGGCCTCAGGGTGATACCAGAGCTGCAGCTGCCCTGCACATCTCAGGACAACCAAAGAAGCTAAGGAGGCACCAAAGGACTCTAAGGGAGGGCCCACTGGCCCGTCTCTCTTGCACTCCAAGCAGTCAGCACCCCACCATGGCTCCCTGGCTCCACTCGGGAGCTCACTGTCCTGGCTCTGGGACAGTGGGGAGGTGGCCTGCACAAAGTGACCTGGGGTTTCTTCTCTCTTGTCTCCTGACCCTAGAGGCTCCAATTTCTCCTGGCTGCTTACTTTACCTTCAGCTTCTTCCTCTCTGAGGGGAGCTCCTCCTCCGTGGGCTCGAGTTTCCCAGAGGTTCAAGAGGGCAGGATAATTTGGGCCCACTGATAGGTCTCCTTCTCCCCTCTTCCCCATCACCATGGTGGCCTCTTTCCTGCTTGAGGTCTGGCAAAACCAGCCTGCAGGTCTCTGAGTTACCTCCTTTGACTGGTCAGGTGCTGGTAGCAGCTGACACCCCAGCTCCAGCCTCCCTCTCACTTGGAGGGAGCAGAGAGCTCTTTCTGTCAAAAGGGAGAGGGAGGACATCTGCAGCTTCGCCTGGGGGATGATGTGGCTCTGCCCACCCTGGATGGGTGACTGTGTCCTGTTCTGGCTACCAGCTCTCTGGGCCTGGGAGGCTTGGCCACCAAGGTGACCTCCTGGGTGGGCTGACTTCCCTGAAGCACCAGCTTGGCCTCAGCAGAAATGACTCCAGGAGGAAATCAGCATTCCCACAAATGGGGGCCCTCCTGTCCCCCAGCTGGGCTGTGCCCTCTCCCCTTCCCCTCTTCTCCCTCCATTTCTTCCTGTGGAGGTGAGTCCAGTTCTGCCTCACTGCCCATTCTTACCTCCCTCGTCTTCTTGCCTCCGCAGTGGCTGGGTTTTGTTTTCTAGTGGATTTTCTTGAACGACTGGTCCCCGTACACTTGCCCCTTCCCTCTGGCTGTATTTCATACTAGCTGATTCACACTTGCAGGCAGCCCCCTCCCCTGGGGCATTTTTCTTTCCACCCAGGCCCTCGGTGGTAGCCAGGTTATCTCCAACGCAGGTACAAGGTAGGTCCTCCATGGCAGCCTGTCTGACTAAGGCCTGGGGGTGACTGCTGGGGACATCAACCAAGGCCAGTGCTGAGCTGCAGCCCAGTCGGGCCAGGGTGGGCCTGGGGCTCAGAAGCTTCTGCTTCCTTGGGCAGGCATCCTGGGCTCCCAGTCTCTCCCTCCTCCTTCTGGCTCTCTAGATGAAAGGCAGTGAGTTGCTCCTGGGGACGAGCACACATTGGTGGCAGAGAACTGAGTGGGGATGGAGTGGAAGAAGACAAGCCTCGACTTGTCCAGGGGGTGGAGATGGTGTGGGCCCAGCAGAGAGCAGTCTGCCCCCTCTGGCCTGGCTCCGGCGCCCGGATGCTGAAACAGAAGGAGGCCTTGTAGGTGTAGGCTGGGGGCAGGCTGATGCTGCCCTGCAGGAAGTGTTGTCTGTCCACCACAGTCTGTTTGTGCAAAAGCAGCCTGGAGGTGCGCTCCTCCCACTCTTCCTTCTCCAGCTCCAGGTGGCCACTCGCTCACCCCACTCAGGCCCCTGGCCCTGGGCTGCCCTTGCCCTTGGAGCTCTGCTCACACGGGCAGTGCAGGGGTCTGCAGGGGACTGGTGGCTGCTCCGCACCATTGGAGAAGGACAGGTAGCCCTTGTCGAGGCTCTCACACTTCCTCAGCCAGCCTGGGAGACTTTGAGGTCCTAGAACTTCTCCAAAGTTCACTGCAGTGGCCAAGGCTTGCTGGCAGTCAGAGACTTCTGCTCCAGTGTCTTACGCTAGTAGGAACCCAGGAAAGCCAAGTTAGAGACCAAGGGGGCCTCTCTGTTGGCAGTCTGTAAATGTGGACCCTAGACAACAGCTCTTGGCAGCAAGGGACAGCTGCGTGGTGGACATCGGGCACTGGATGCCTAGAGAAGGGAGTGTCCCTGATGCCCAACGCCTGCCTCCTCTGGCACTGGCTTTCCCCCTGCCCTCTGTCCTGGGGGCCTCTCCAGCCATGTCTCCCTCCTCCAGGAGGCTGCCCCAGCTCCGGTGGATTCTGGGGGTAGCCGGAAGTCGTTGGGCTCCTTCTGGGTCCGCCTGTGCTTCTGCGGGTTGCTCTGGATCGTAAAAGCACGTGAAGGGCCTCTGGCCAGAGTGGGATCAGATGTGCTTCTCCAAAATGCTGGGCTGCCAGCTGTCCTGGGTGCTGGGTGGGCACAGGCACCTGCTGGTGATGCTCACCTGTGCAGGGCTTCCTAGGCCGTGCCACAGGCTGAGTGTCCCCCAGGTTTCATGGGCAGCCATGGGGCTTGGGGCTTCCCCAGTTGGACAAGGCTAGGCCCCTTGGACTGCAGTGGGGGGCTCAAGGAGAAAGGGAACACTGCTCTATCCAGGCTGTCTGTCCCTAGGGGAGCGCATGACTGGAGGCTGCCGGAAGGCCCTTCAGGAATGTGGCAGGCACCAGGCCCTGCTCCAGCACCCGGGTGATGAGGCCTGCCCATCTTGGGGCCTTGGGGGCGGGAGTGGCTGGGAGCAGGAGCTGCCTGGTCCCTCCGTGGCAGGCAAGCAAGGCAAGTGGGTTCCAGCCCCCTACACCCCACTTTGTTTGGGGTGGCTGGGATCCCCAGAAATCTGCAGGCCACAGCCAGATGTTTCCATGGGGACCTGTCTTCCCTCATCATACTGTAAACTCTTATTTACCCCTATTGAAGTCTTACAATAAGCCCCCAAGAAAAGTGCTGTTATTTCCATATAAAGGAAAGAGGATGCTGAGGTGCAGAGAGCTGAAGTGACTCGTAGCGCAGCTGATAAATGGCAGAGCCCAGATTCAGACCTAGGTCTTGTTTGAATCCTGTCTCTTACTTCACTCACTCAGAAGTGAAGTCTTGATTCTTGCCCTCCACACAGGCTTAGGGCAGGCCTGTCACTGGCAGCTCTCCAGCACCTGGCACAGGGCCTGGTACCGAACAGACACTCAGAAAATGTATCGACTGATTGAGGAAAAGGCAGCCAATGTGCCCAAGGTCCTTGAGGTCCACGGTTAGTCAGGGTATTGGAGGCAAGTCCCTTGCATTCTCTGGGACTCCATTTCCAGATCTGTAAAATGGGCAGGGACCCAGCAGCCTCCTAGGGCCCTTCCCATTCTGGGGCACTGAGATCTGAATCAGGGGTCCCCACACCCAGTCTCCTCTGGTGCCCACCCCCCAGGAGCTGCCATAAACATACTTCACTACACACACACACACACACACACACACACACATGCCCAGCAACTCAGCAGCAGTGCTGGCTCCTACTGGTTCATACTGGCCCCTACCAGCTTATACCAGCTTACAACAGCTTGCACTGGCTCATGAGAGCCAATTGTCAAATATTCAAGAATGTGGCACGCTGTTAAACACAGCCATTATTAAAAGTCAAATTCAATAAACTTACAATTACAGAAATGATATTAAACACAAAGTCACTAATTACTCAAAGCACACCAATTACTAATTATTTTATGAAATTGTATTCTTGTCAGTGATCTTGAGGATTTTCACGTCTGTGGTACCCGAATAGTGGAAATACTGTATCCCGCTGGGCTGCTGTGCCTCCCTTCCCACTGCCACCTTCAGGGACATCACCCTGGAAGCTTGAAATCAGCTTGGGCATGGTGGGAGTCATCCCATCACAGAAATTGGCAAACGCTGCAAACCAGGCTTTTTGTTTTTCCCGAGAGCTGGCTGTTCCAGCTTTACAAGCACACCACTGGGCAGACGGGAGGGCAGATAAGGCCACCTCACCCATCCTCTGTTCCTACTCCCAACATCTGCCTGGCATTCTGGATCTTGCAGCACCTGCAAAGACCCCTTGCCTCCAAAAAGCCGAGACCTTATACATTTTTTTAAGGAAAGATTTTTTTTTAAATAGAAATCTTTGGAGATTAATAGGTGGTTACTGAAATTGATAAGAACTGATGTTAAAGAAAGATACAGGCTTATCTCAAGATGCGGCATCATTTCTCCTGGCTGGAGAATTTCAAGATGCTTCCCGGGAAAATGGACAGCCCTGAGATCCTGGCCCTGCTTAAGCTTCTTGCTTGCTCAAGAAGACCCTTCCCAGTTCTAAGATCAGCACTGCTAGGGCAGAATCACTAGAGCAATCAGATGTGAACATTTATGTGAAAACATCTGGCACAGTGCTGGCACATAAGTAGGTATTCAATTTACTTGCAGTTCTATTTCTATGCAGGGCCGGTTACATAATTTGTGGGGCTTGGCACAAGATGAAAATGTGGGGCCCCTTGTTCAAAAATCAGGATGAAAGGACCTAACATATAAAACTTTTTCCTGCCTTCCTCAGTCTCTCTCTCAACTTGTCATGGTGCTCTTGTTTGCTATTTAAGATCATTCTAAATAAAGACAATTAAAATTAAAAATTATTAGCTTACTTTTTACCGCACATCCTTGGGCCTGATGGCTGCCCCCTCCCACCAGCCACTGTGTCACCGTGCTGCACCGTGGCCGGTGATGAGCTCCAGGCAAGCCAAGTCAGGCATTTCCCTTTCCCATGGGTGTGTCATGATGGGCCCACTAAGTCCCTGGCTCGGGTGGGCAAGAGACCTCCAACAAGAGGCAGTCTCCATTAAGCTGCCAGGACATGCCTGAGCCCAACCATCCCTGCACCCAAGCACCCACTGGTGGTGGGGGGAGCGGGTGACAGCCGAAAGCAGCCCTCTCCCTCTTCTGTCCCCACAAATGTGCTGAGTCGCCATCCTGGGTGAAGGGCCATGTACTCATGGGGGTAGGGAGGGGGAGGGGAGGCCAGGTGGGGCGTGGGGCACCTGAGGAGCAGGTGGCCAAGAAGCCGTCCCACGGAGGAGGTGGGGGGAAGCAGGACTGTGTGTGAGCTGAGGCTTCAAGTTCCTGGCACCTGCTCCTGTGTTTCATTGGACTTGACTTACAAAGATAAAATTGTTAAGAATGTCAAGATGGTGACAACAGAGCATTAAACCAAGCATAGGGCCCTTCTGAGCTCAGGACAAAGGGGCAAGCGCACAGGTCACAGCCCCACTCACTTGCCTACTCAAGGACTTACTCTAGCAATTGCTCTCTCCTACGTCATCAATTTCCCCCTTTGTGCTGGTAAGAGCTGTACCAGCCTACAAACGTGCTGTAATAGCTTCAAATCTTAAACCACACACATGCCTCTCTCCACTCTACATCCAGTGCCAATTACTGCCCTAATTTTCTACTCTTTTCTACACCAAAACTCCAGGGATGAGTTGTCTATACTTGCCATCTTCACTTCCTCTCCTGTCTTTTCAATCTCCTCTGTTCTGGTTTGCTAACGCTGCTGTTATGCAAAATACCAGAAAGAGATTGGCTTTTATAAAAGGGGGTTTATTTGGTTACACAGTTACAGTCTTAAGGCCATAAAGTGTCAAAGGTAAGGCATCAACAACAGGGTACTTCACTGGAGAAAGCCCGTTGGCATCCTCTGTTAGCTGGGAAGGCACGTGGCTGGGGTCTGCTTGCTCTCAGGTTGTGTTTCAAATGGTATTCTCCAAAATATCAGTGTCAGCTTCCAATGGCTGCCTTCAAAATGTGTCTCTCAGCTACAGCTTCTCTGATGTCCTTCTATTTCTGAGCTTTTATAGGGCTCCAGTAATGAAATCAAGACCCAAGTTGAATGGGTGGGGCCACACCTCCATGGAAACAATCCTATCAAAGGTCACACCCAAATCAAAGGTGTTACTAGCCACATCTCCATGGGAACAACCCAATCCACAGATTCCAAGCTAATCAACACTAATACGTCTGCCCCCACAAAATTGCATCAAAGATAATGGTGTTTTGGGGACATAATACATCTACACTGGCACATACTCCAAACTGGTTTCATCCATCATTCCATTGCAACTGCTGTTAGTATCACCCTCTCTTGATTCCCTCCTTCCCTTTGTTCTCTCTTAATTGCAGACCAAGTTGGCTTGAGCAGCCTTCTGAGCATCTCTGCATGGCACTGTTTCACGAGGTCGCCCCAAAGGCGGCGCTGCCATCTCTTTCCCCAGTTGAAAACAGAGCTGGAAACATTCTCTTCCTTGGATAGCACCTCAGCTACAGCAAAGATTCAAAAGGAAGA
Organism: Choloepus didactylus; assembly: GCF_015220235.1. NCBI lineage: Eukaryota > Metazoa > Chordata > Mammalia > Pilosa > Megalonychidae > Choloepus > Choloepus didactylus. The sequence goes on from NC_051335.1 coordinate 10,100,921, forward strand.
ATTGAGCTGCCTCACATAAAGCAACTGATTTGTTTTCTTCTTGCCCTTTTATTTCTTATCAAAGAGAACGTCTGTGCAGACACTGTATAATACCAGAGAGAGCAGTAAAACTCTCTGGATTCAGAACATTCCCAAGTTCTCATAGCTGCAAGATGTTTATCTAGAGACCATAGTTTGAGTTCCACATTTTTCTATTGCTATTTTCTACTTTAAACATACCCCCGCAAATTCAAATTAGGGCCAAGATAGTGTTACTGTTAGTTATGAAACACCTGGCTTTTTGGATACTTAAATTCTCTGGTCATGCCACCAGTTAACGTATTGAAATATTAGAACTATCTTTCCTTCAGGAGTTTTCTCTTTGAGACAGCATCTTGTTCTTAACAAAAGAAGCTGTTTGTCAAATTTGCTCCATATATTAGCAAGGGTGGTCCAGAGTGAAAACCCATTTGATCTGAAACCTGCTTAGAGCATCGGCCATATGTGGTGCATCATATCTCTGTTCACACTGTGATGTGATAAAACAAACCCAAACAAAACCAACCTCGCTTATTTTTCGATATCTGATCTAATCATCTTCATGTTCCCTCCTTCTTAGAAGCAAAATTCAACTTTTTCATTATCATGCCTTTGTCTCTCCCAGTTTTGAAACTTCCTTTTCAGGTGTTTTTTTTTTAAAGCCCCTTTCTGGGCTAATCTCCCTCACATATATAAAGAGTTCCAAAGGCAACAAGAAAATGATAAAAAACACAATTTAAAAACGAACAGGTTCTATATGTTACTAGAATAAATTTTAGAAAACAACAACAACATAGGACTTTACAACACAAGCTGAATCCTGTTGTAAACAATGGACTATAATTAATAGTACGATTACAAAAATGTTCTTTCATGATTTGTAACAAATGTACCACTCTAATGCAAGGTGTTAATAGTAGGGAGGTATATGGAACTTTTTATTTTATGCACGGTTTTTCTGTAAACCTACAACTTCTCTAATAACAGAAGTATAAACAGACCTTTCACAGAAAAAGATATACAGATGAGTCTTCAATATAAGAAAATATGCTCGACCTCACTCATAATAAAGCTACCTTGAGACTAAATGAGACTTCATTTCTCAACCATCAGTTGGACACAAATTCAAAGCCAGATAAGCCATCCTGCCGGCAGAACTGTGGGGAAACAGGCACTCCTACCCATTTACTGGTGAGAGTGGGACGTGCTACAGCCACTATAGAGGGGGAATTGGTGACATGTAACAAAATTACACTGGCCCAGCAATCTTATTTCTCCAAATCCACCATGAAGAAACACCTCTATAATATAAAACAATTCACCGAGGCATTCTTCGTAACAGCAGAAGATTGAAAGCAACCACTAATGTCCCTCAGATTACAGTTGGATAAACGATGTTACATCCACACAATGGCATAGAATGCAGCTGTAAAAAAAACAGAGTGAGGAAGATCATTAAGTTTAAAATGCAAGGGATAAAGCAGGGTATATTGTTTGTTACAAGGGAAAGCAATAAGACATACATGTGCATTTTTAATATTTGTTTGCAAATAGAAACAGAGGAAGGATAAATCAGAAATGAACAAAAACAGTTACCTCTAGGGGACAGTGGGGACAGGGTGGAGGTGACAGGCAGTGAGAGTGAAATGTCCCCAACTAAACTATTTTTATATAGTTCTGACTTTTGAAATATAAAAATGTTTTGCAAACTTAAGAATCCAATTAAATGAAAAAATAAAAACAATGCCAACCCTAAAATTGGATATAAACAGGAACAAATGAACCTAACTCTGTCAAGTATACCATAACCACATAGAGAAAAGAATTAATTTAAGTAACTTCTGGGCATAGTACTCTGACTGTACATGCTTGAAGGGCCATGTTACAAAGACAAAAAAAACTGCAGATAAATCTTACACTTTTCTTAGTGGGTTGATTGTTAGCAGTAATAATGAAATTGTAAATTTAAAACCATTTTATGTATATTGTTGGATAAAGCAAATAAGTAAGTTTATTAATGTTAATAGGTGTCCAGATATTCACAAAAAGAGAGACAATTATAAAATGTAAAAAGTAAGAAAAAAATTCTATAATGTTACATTTGAATTGGAAATATCAGTATGAATTAACAATTTTTGAGGAAAAAAAAAAGTCTACTAGCTCCGTCCATCGAAAGGGCCTAGAAGCAGTGACACCTTGGTAGCACTGAACACATCTAGCACCCAGGTTTTGGTTTCTGAATCCCACTCTCTACTAAAAGGAACCAGGGCTTCTTGAAGAAATGGCTGATTCCATCTAAGTCTGGGTCAGAGAAATTATACGGTGAGCCTGGTATACCTTGTGACAGGAAGTAAGGAAGCTATCAAAGACCTCAGGGGCTCCTACTTTCCAAATTTGTGATAGTTTGCACATCATAGATACTGATGACAGAAATGGATTTAATATACAATATGCTACTAACTTTCAGAAGTTTCAGCAAAAATTGCCTGTGTGTGTGTATGTCTATGTGTGGAAAGAGGGAGAGTGAGAGAGAAAGGGAGGGAGGGAAGGAGAGAAAGAAAAAGATTAAATCTGGTGGGGGGAGCTGAAAAAAAATCCCTTTCTGAGTCCTGCCCAGGGTGGGATTGGGAGCAAGAAGTCAAAGACCGTGACGTCCTGGCGACACCCTTTATGTCCTTGTCAGCCCGGTAGCAATGGTGTCCCCATCCATTTGATCCCTGTTGGCCCTGCTGGCTCAGCTGTTGGAGTCTGCAGGTGGTCAGCTCAGCCCGCCTGACTGGGTTGGTCAGGGCTCTGAGCCTTCTTTCTAGGCCCAGCCTCACCTCAGGTCTCACACATACTGTGTATCCCCATAAAGTCCAGCTGGGACTCCCTTTGGCTCCCAGGCTGGGATTCAACTTGCAGCCCCAGCCCTCAGGTCACTGTCCTTCTGCAGCATCTCCTCGAGTGGGCTCACCAGCCAACATCCTGGCTACTTTGCTTTCCCTCTATGGGCCTGTGAGAGCATCCAGAGCTCAGCCAGCCTGGAAAGGACATGTACCACTTCTGCCCACGTTTCATTGGCTAGGATTCAGTCACATGGCACCCAAGGCAGGGGAGTCTGGGAAATGTATGATTCCTGTGTACCCAGGAAGAAATGGTCTGATGAATGCTTATAGCCTAACTGTGTCATAATTACCTTAAGTAGCTGAGAGAGGCCAGGACACCCTGGGAGCTCATGCAAACCCTGTCAGATCTGAGAAGGGCTGAGAGCAGCTGAAAGATATGGGAAAGGGATGGGGAGCAAAGCCAGAGGATTCCCAACAATTCAGGGGACTGTTGGAATGTTCGAAGCACACTGCTTATGGTTCCCAGGCAAGTCAGCCTGGTTGAACACCATAGGGCTTTGCAGACACAACATCTCCCAGCTCCATTAAAGTAGAATTTGATTTATTAAAATGGGGTTCACAGAAGTTTTCAGGGACCCATCTAATGCCCAGATCAGGTTTTCTCAACCTCAGCACTGTTAATATTTGGACCAGGGATAATTCCTGGGTGTGGGGGTGTCCTGTGCACTGTAGGGGGTTGAGCAGCATCCCTGGCCTCTGCCCACTAGATGCCAGGAGCAGCCCTTCCACTTGTGACAACCAGAAATGTCTCCAGACATTTTCAAATGGTCCCTAGGGGACAAAATGTCTCAGGGCCACCTATTGTAACAGTGGTTCTCGGTGGTGGCAGTACTGCACCCAGACAAGCACAGGAGAAATTCAGAAATGTTTGAGGGTGATTCTGATTGTCACAGACTGGAGATTACTGGCTCTAGTGGGTGGGCATCAGGGATGCCAAACACTCTGCAGTGCACAGGACAGTTTGAAACAGCAAACTTTTGTCCTGCTCAAGGGGCTGTTAGAACCGCTGTTGAGGAACCATTGCAAGAAGTGTTCGCTCTTTTAGGTCTGTTCATGCCACCTCATGAAAATCCTGTTTGTGCAGGATAGTTGTAAACCCAGAGATTAACAGGTTCACTTTTCATATATGCTTCCAGAGGGCTTAACTGGTCCATAGATTTCTGAAAATTGCACTGCTAACAAATGCTGATATATAATTCCTTTGGAGTCAGTTTTTCATGCCAAGGATAGAGCCAGGTTTTGTGGGGCCTGAAGCTTCTAGAATTTGGAGGAGAGGGTCACTTTAAAAAAAGCATACCAAATACAAAATTAGGTACAAGCATGAATATTTATTTAGAATGAGAACAAAACTTGCAACAAATTGTAAGCTTCAAAAAGGTGACACATGCCGAAATAAAAATCAATAAAAATAATACTTTGTGTTAATTGGCTTCCTGAACCATCTCTTTGATGCTTTTGTCCTTTCTATTTTTGTGACTGGATACTCTTTGATCACTTCTTCATGTGACAATAATTTTATAATATCATTTTTATAGAAATAATAAAAATAATTCAGCCTTACCTCTAACATTGCTGATTGAATTTATTATTATTATTATTACTATTGAAAATTGAGATGTATGTAACATGCACCTTCACAGACATGTTCTTACTGCTTGTAATATTGCTCCAGGTTGACTCCTACAAACACAGAGATTCTGAAAAATTCCATTTCTTCAAATTAATAGAAGAAAAGAGACTATTACATGTTTACAGCTGTGAATGCTACATTTATCAAATATGTTCCTGACAGAGAAGACCTTCCATTTTGATTCGGCATTGATGAGCGCAGAATCTTCCACTTCTTTCTGGTGGATGGAAGAATTGTCCACAGCATCAAGCTATGTCCCTTTCAAACTTTGCTCCTCCTCCGCTACCCACATATTTCTGGTACTGGAGGCCATATGTCCAGCTTATATCTCAATACATACAACTCCTGGCCCTGATTCTGTCACAGTGATGGAGGTGTTGGCACAGAGGGTGGCAGAAGAATTCCAAAACCCATACACCGGGATGCCTAGCAATAAAAGTAAACTAAAAAAAAAAAAAAAGTTAATAAAAGTAAACTAAATGCACCTCAACTCAAATTTCCCTCAGCCAGATCTCAAAAATTCCCCTGGCCACTTCAAAACTACTGGATTCAATGAGAAATATCACAGAGGGGCATTAGAACTGGAAAGAGACAGAGAACTTAACCAATTAGGGTTAGAGTATCTTATTTTTGTGTATTTTGCAAAAGCATAATGTATGTGAATAGGCTTATGTGGGAGTAGAGGGGAAGGGGGATGTAGCAATACATTGCTCCCACTTAACAATATGTTGCTAAGGCTTGGAAGAGGTCTGTGCAAGTGAGGGCCCTAGATGCTTAAGGTTTGCTAGCTTCCCCGTAAATCTATCGCGGCCCATGCCATTTAACTTTTTTGATAGGGCTATCAAACTGTTAAGCCAGGGAAAAGCCACAGGCTGTGCATCTAGATTTCAGCAAAAGAGTTAGCCAATAAGCCAACTTGAAAGGTGAAATCACTGCCCTCCCCCCTACGTGGGATCAGACACCCAGGGAAGTGAATCTCCCTGGCAACGTGGAATATGACTCCCGAGGAGGAATGTAGACCCGGCATCGTGGGATGGAGAACATCTTCTTGACCAAAAGGGGGATGTGAAAGGAAATGAAATAAGCTTCATTGGCAGAGAGATTCCAAAATGAGCCGAGAGATCACTCTGGTGGGCACTCTTACGCACACTTTAGACAACCTTTTTTAGGTTCTAAAGAATTGGGGTAGCTGGTGGTGGATACCTGAAACTATTAAATTACAACCCAGAACCCATGAATCTCGAAGACAGTTGTATAAAAATGTAGCTTATGAGGGGTGACAGTGGGATTGGGAATGCCATAAGGACCAAACTCCACTTTGTCTAGTTTATGGATCGATGTGTAGAAAAGTAGGGGAAACAAACAAACAGACAAAGGTACCTAGTGTTCTTTTTTACTTCAATTGCTCTTTTTCACTCTAATTATTATTCTTGTTATTTTTGTGTGTGTGCTAATGAAGGTGTCAGGGATTGATTTAGGTGATGAATGTACAACTATGTAATGGTACTGTAAACAATCGAAAGTACAATTTGTTTTGTATGACTGCGTGGTATGTGAATGTATCTCAATAAAATGATGATTAAAAAAAAAAAAAGACATGCAAAAAAAAAAAAAAAAAAAAAAAAAAAGAGTTAGCCAAACTATTCGTCATTTCTTGCTGAACATTTGTTGTTCATTTATGGCAGGTTGGATGGAAGTGGACAACCACATCTCAAGAAGGTTGCTGGTGGATCAGTGGGAACCTGCAAGGATGCTCCAGGCTTGATTGAAAGTGTTTATTTTTTTCTCTCCCACTACCTTTACTTCACCTACTCCATTCCAGTCACAATGGCCTCCTCCTCCATGCCAGGCATACTCCTGCCTCAGGAATTTTGCACTTGCTGTTCTCTCTGGCTGGAATGCTTTTCCCCCTGATATATCTGCATTGCTGGATCCCTCATTTCCTTGCATGTAAAATTGTTGCTGGGAAGTTGCTGCTCACTCGAGGGAATTTCCCATTGCATCCAGGTGAGGGCATGTGCTAGGGTGACCAATGCAACCCAATTTGCCCAGAACTTTTCTGACTTCAGCATTGGATGCTCCACATCTCAGGGAAGCTTTCAGTCCAGGCAAACCGGGACAGTCAAGTCTCCCTACATGTGGCTTGAGTTCTGGCCAAATGAACATGGGTGAGAGTGAGTATCCCATTTCCAGGCCTGTCGTATAGCCCATAGAAACCTCTCGAAACATCCTCCATTCTTTCTTTTCTTCCATGTACTGGCTTGCCGTCAATACCAGGGCAACAATGGTAGCTTCCTGTTGAGGATGGCGGAGCCTTCATTAGCCTGTGGCCCTGAATGGAACAGAAGCCATCTGATGATTCCACAGTTCCTCCCCACAACCCAGTGACTGGAGCAAGAAATACATTTCTATTGTGTTTGGTCATTGAGGTCTGAGGGCTTATTTGTTACATCAGCTAGCATCATACTAACCAATAGAGTCATCTTCTCAATGAGACTTTCCTAGACTACCTTATTAAAAATTGCAACTATGTCCCCCCTCTCCCTCCACTCCTTATTTTCCACCCCTGCTTTATCATCATCTGATGTGTTATATACTTTACTAACTTGTTCATTGTCTGCCTCGTCCCATAGAATGTAGGCTTCATGAAGGCATGAATTTTATCTGTTTTGTTCACTTCTGTATCTCCAGCATCGAGTACAGCGCTATCCAATAGAACTTTCTGTGATGACAGAAATATTCTATATCTGCACTACCCAATAGAGTAGCCACTAGCCACATGTGTTTATTGAGCACTTGAGAATGTGGCTAGTGCAACTGAAGATCTGAATTTCTTATTTTATTTCATTTTAATTAATTTAAGTTTAAATAACCACATGTGACAAGTGGCTACCATATTGGATAGTGCAGATTTAAAACAATAGCACAATGTGGCCATCCAATGTTTGCTGAAGGAATAAATAAATGGATGAAATCAACAGGCTTTTTCTGGATTTCTGCTATGTGCTATGTACAAATGAGGCACTCCTTACTTTTGAGTTGCTCACAGCCTGGTGAGTGCATCAAAGAAATGAATCATTCCAGTGACATAAGACAAGCTCTGTGGTGGGAATGAGTAAGGTGTGCCGAAGTGGATAAGAGACAGAAAACGTGTTTGTCAAGTATGTGAGTGAATTAGAGAGGGGAAGGGTAGCTGATATGGTGGAAGGTACCCTCAGTAATCCAAAAGATCTTGGAAATAAAGGATGGACTCAGACTAAATGGGCATCAATGCAATCAGGTTCTCACCTTAAATATAAAAATCCAAGTTTACAAGAATGCAGTGGATTCCACTCTCTTACCAGTACAGATGAAAAAGTACATTGGGGGTTTTAGTTGATAGTGATATGGCTGTCAAGAAATGCTAATGCCCTCTTAGTTTGCATTAATGGTGGCATGGTGTCTACCTTGAAAGAGAGCAAAGTTTCCCCATGTTTCTCCATCCAGAGCCCACCTGGAGTTCAAGTTTCTGAAAATTGTCTTCTAGTGATAATGGCACATCCAGATGGAGAAGTTCTGGGATGAAGGAAGACTTGAAAACCTGATACATGAGGGGTGGTGGAAAGAACCAGGAAACAGAAGATAGGTGGAAGGAAATTGGTGGATATTTTCAACTCTTTCAAGGGTTCCCATGTATAAAATGCATCTTATTTGGTCTGGATCTCTCCAGGAGCCAAAATTAGGACCAATAACCTAAAGACACCAGGAGGCAGATTTTGATTTAGTTGAAGGAATGACTTACAAAAGTTAAAGTGATTTGGAAGTGGAGTGGGTTGCATTGTGGTCTTGTAGACTCTTGTCTTTGGATGTGTCCTAGTAGACATAAGATTCCAGTGCATTAGGGCTGTGACTGCAGAATGTTACAGGGACCAGGAGTTGACCTGGGTGACCCATTGCTATCTTCTCATGCTGTTTTAGGTTCATCATTCTATGATCAGCAGGCTCCCTGTTTGAGAAACAAACCTAGATTTTTCACCTGTCCATGTGAGTTTAAGTTGGAAAAGATCCATGTCTAGAACGTGTTGTATTCAATCTGAGTGGGTGAATTCCTTCACCATTTACAAAGGCAAGGCCAAAATAGTTTCAGAGAAGAAAGTTTCAGTGCTTTGTGATTTTAGAATAGTTAGAAAATTTTCATCTCCCAAGAGCATCTTTCCTTCTCCCTTATTTCCCTACGAGTCTGAGCTCAACCCTCAGAAGGTGATAATTATATCTGGTCTCCAAAAGCCACGTTCTCTTCTTCTCAGAAACACAGCTAGACCACATTTTCCAACTTGTTTTTCGTGTGGTCATGTGACTGAATTATAGCCTGTATCGTTCTTTTTTAGGCTATTTGTGTTTTTTCCCCTCTCTTGTTTCTTTGGACAGTTTCTCCTTTTCTTAGATGCTCTGTTGTTTTACTTCCATTTATCTAAGTGTGTAATTTGTTTTAATTTATCTTGTTTGAGACACTTTTTAATCTAAAATCTCATGGGTTTTTTTTTTCAGTACTAGAAAATTTTTAGCCATTATCCATCCCTTCAGCTATTTCTTCTCCCCCTTTATGTTTTCCTTCTGCAACTTTGATTAGACGTATGTTAGAACTTCCGTCCAATCTCTTAAAGTCTTTCATAGTTCATTTCTCTCTCCCTCTCCTCCCCTCTACATTTTAGGCGATTTGTTCATAGCTATCATCTAATTCATTCATTGTCTTTTCATCTTTATCTGCACTACTGTTTAACCCATACACTGATTTCCATGACTGTATTTTTCATTTCTAGAAACTATTTAATTCTTGTTCAAATCTTCCTGGCCTTTTTTTTTTGGTATTGTTTTGAGCTTTTATTTTAGTTTCTCCTCTCTCTTTTATGTCTTCAGTCATTTAAAATGTACTTATTTTATAGCCTCTTTAAGGCTATTGTATTATATCCAGATTGGTGTGCTAATTGTCTTACTTGGTGAGTTTTCTAACTCTCCCTCACGGTGAGTTCATTTTTCTATAAATTTAAAGATTTTTTTAGTGTGAGTTCATCTTCAGGGAGGTTCTTTTTCCTGAAGGAGTCCTGTGAGTCACTAGTTGTGAAAATGAACCTAAAGAGTGGTTTTGCATTTATTTCCACTGGGAATTCTGGAGATTTCAAGAAGTAGAAATTAGAGTGTTTTTTAATGCAATTTTATTGTGATATATTGACATACCAGATAATCATCCAAATTGTACGATCAATGGCTCATGGTGTCACCATATTCAATTATTGAACATTTTCATTACTCAAAAAAATAACAATAACAATAAAAATTAAAAAATGAACAACCTCATACCCCTTACCTGCCCCTATTATTTATTTATTTTTTTGTCTTTATTTTCTTACTCATCTCTCCATATGCTGGATAAAGGGAGTCTCAGTCACAAGGTTTTCACAATCGGACAGTCACACAGTAAAGCTATTTAGTTATACAATTATCATCAAGAATCAAGGCTACTGGATTGCAGTTTAGCCATTTCAGATATTTTCTTCTATCTATTACAATACACTAAAAACTAAAAAGTGATACCTATATAGTGCATAAAAATATCCTCCAGAATGACCTCTCAACTCTATTTGAAATCTCTCAATCACTGAAACTCTATGTTGTTTCATTCAGAGTGTTTTTAAAATAGACTTTATTTCGAGCAGTTTTAGGTCTATGGAAAAAATGAACTGAAAGTACGGAGAGTTCCCAATACGCCGTCTGCCTCTACCAGGCACACAGTCTCCCCTATTAGTAACATTTTGCATTAGTGTGGTATGTTTGTTAAAATTGATGAACCAATATTGCTACATCACTAGAACCAAAGTCCACAGTTTCCATTAGGGTTCACTCTGTGTTTACAGTTCTGCGGGTTTTGACAGATGCATAGTCATGTATCCACCATTATGAGATCACACAGAATGGCTTTGCTGCCCTAAAAATGCCCCACACTTCACCTGTTCATCTCTCCACTCTCTTCCCAAACCCCTGGCAACCACTGACCTTTTACTGTCTCTTTAGTTTTGCCTTTCCCCAAACATTGTATAATTGGAATCATACAGTATGTAGTCTTCTCAGACTGACTTCTTTCACTTAGCAGTATGTATTTAAAGTTCCTCCGTATACTTTAGTGGCTTGATAATTCATTTCTTTTTAATTCATTTCATTCCATTGTATTGGCAGACCACAGTTTATTTATTCATTCACCTGTTGAAGGGCATCTTGGTTGCTTCCAGTTTCTGGTGATTATGAATACAGCTGCTATAAATTTGCATGTGCAGGGCCATTTATGGACATAAGTTTTCAACTCCTTTGGGTAAATACTTAGGAGACTGATTGCTGGATCATATGGTAAGCCTATGTTTAGCTTTGTAAGAAACTGCCAGACTATCTTCCAAAATGTCTGTACCATTTGCATTCCCACCAGCAATGTATGAGAATTCCTGTTGCTCCACATCCTTGCCAGCATTCAGTGTTGTCAGTGTTTTGGATTTTAGCCATTCTATCAAGGGTATAGTGGTATCTCATTATGGTTTTAATTTGCAATTCCCTAATGGCATGTGATATTGAGCAGCTTTTCAGATGCAGATTTGCCATCTGTGTATCTTCTTTGGTGAGATGTCTGTTCAGCTCTTCTGCCCGTTTTCTAATTAGGGTGTTTGTTTTCTTATTGTTGAGTTTTAAGGGTTCTTTGTATATTTTGGATACAAGTCCTTTATCAGATATGTGTTTTGCAAATATTTTCTCCCAGTCTGTGGCTTGCCTTTTCATTCTCTTAACAGTGTCTTTTGCAGAGCTGTAGATCAGTTTTCAAGTTGGTGACTTGGCTTGGGTTTCCTGTGCCATACAGGTAGTATAAATTCACCTTTGCCATTGAGTAGGACACCGTCCTAGGTTTTTAATTTCCTGCAGATGACCTTTTCCATCCCAGGGCCCAGAATCAAGTCTCTTTGTAACTTCTCTGGCCCTGGTTGCTTTCCTAGCAAACTTCCTAGTTTTCTTCCTTTTGAGAAGGTGGCTGGGACAGCGCTGAGGCCTTATTTCTTGTCACTGGTATTTGAACCCAGCCCCCAGCCTATGGGGCCTGAATCTGGGTGTGAAATCTTCATAGCCTGCTGTGGAACCTGTTTGGCCTTACTGTCTTGACACTGATTTCTTTCTTCCTATCTGGTCCTTGGGGATTTCTTTTTAGAATGTCTCAGAAGAACTCTCTAGTCTCTCTTTTCTCTGATTTCTTCCACTGTTCCTGTGATGGGGGTGGGGGTGAACATTCCTAATATTGACTAAATACCCCATTATCCAAGCAAACCACGGAGACTCACAATTTATTGTAAAATTAGTCCAAGAAAGATATGATCTACTTGTATATGTTCTTAATGATAGACAATGAAAATGTCACATAGTAGCTTAAAAATCAGGGTCAGAAAAGAATAACCTTTGCATTTTTCCAAATAGGCCCTTGGGATAAATTTCATTTTATTGCATTATATTTTATTATGTTACATCACTGCAAGTATAGGAGGCTCATTGGAATTCTGAATCCTTCTCTTTATCATTTTAAATATGCATATATATTAAAAATGGCAATCTGAGTGTTCTGTAAGCAAAACCCATTGTACAAAATGATGAAATAAAAATGTGATAACTCAATGCATAGAAATATGTTCTAACATAATAGTTGGTATATGAAAGAAAGTATATGGTTTTGAAGAGTAAATATCTAACGCTAATCAGACCATCATATCAGGCCTAGGAAAAAGAACCACTTTTGTTGAATGGATCATTATTCCAAGAGAAAAATAAAAAGAATTAATTCTCAAAATCAAAAAAGTGATTGCAGATATCTTGCAAGTTTCTACCAAGCAATTTTAGTAGCATACAGAAATCATGACATGGAACTACTTCTAGTTTTTGCAAATGATAATTAAGGTATAGTTTTCATGTTGGATGCTTTTGGAAAAGTGGTGAAAAGGAGCTTTTTTGGCTTTTCTCATCTCCTTTGAGAAAAATGCTAAGAAAGAAAGACAGGGAGAAAAACTTGCCAGAATTCTACAATACAAACAAGACACACAAGCCATTTTCTTAACTTCACACTGTTGAGGAGAGTGACAAAACACCAATTTCCACAAGATGGTCTGTTTCACAAATATGGAACACTTCCCATTTAAAGAGGTATCTGGGACGCTCTGGGTAAGGCAGCCAAAATGGGCAACAATAGCATGAAAATTAAAATAACAACCTTCCCCATCCTGAGTATTTGTCGGTGCCACTGACACTGCAGAAAGGACACACCAGCCCTTCTACTGGCATAAATCTCATGTCTGTGGCCTGCTGGGAGATCTCCGAAAAGCACCACATCCAGCATGGAGGGGTCCGTTGTTGACGACATGCTGTTTGGGGAGGAAATAACATACCATGTGGTGTCCCTTGGGCAGGTCTGTGAACAGACTTGTGCTAGGTCCCTATACTGCTCTGTCAAGATGTTCAAGATCTGCATGTGCTATGTGCTGCAATGTGCAAGTGGCACGTAAACAAACCGGTGCTGATTTCCAGGAAAGCATGATTACCATTTCAGGAGAACCATCACATTTGCCTCAGTCCAAATGATTTGGAAAATGATGAGATGCCACTTGTCTGCCAGCCTTGTAAGACTACACCTGACCTCCAGACTTCAAAGGAGGCCTGGGCTATTTATCAGACACTGTCGGTGCCTCTGCCTGGATCCCCACGTCCTTACCACTTCAGTGCTTTCCAGTCTGACTTCCACTTGCCAGAACCTGCATTTCTTTGCCTTTCCTGGCCCCAGAAGTCTGTTTTGCCCTCCCGTGTGATGGGCCAGAAGTGCCGGGGAATTAAGGCTGGGTGACCACGTTGATAACTGACTTGACAACACACGTTCACTTGCTGACTTCTCTTCCTTGTTTCAATTTCCTGCTCCCCTACTGTGTTTCTTGCAACCACCCCTCAAACAAACTACGTGCACTCCAGTCCTTTCAGGGTCAGCTTCTGGCGGAATCCAAGCTAAGACATCTCTCTTCTTGATGTCCTGGCAACTTGCATCTCGGAAGGCTTCAGGGTGCCTGGGTTTCAGCTGAGGAAGACATAGATTAGAAGAGGGTCAGCAGAGCTGAGCACACGTTATCCAGTACACTGTTCATTGTTCAAGTAATTTTTGCCTTCTAAGTGCATTTCCCTATACCTGAGTGCCTGCCTTCCTTCTCCATTTCTCAGCTCAGCCTTGCTGCAAGGTTGTTAGGCTTCTAGCCTGCTGCAAGTTCTCCAGTTTGCCTAAAACATCAATAGGCTGCTTTGATAGGGTGGTGAAGCCATTCATAGCCAAGAAACTAACCAATGGACCGTTTTAGGAACACGCCCAAGGAAGGGAGAGCTGGACGGTGTTACATTTTGGGAAGCACAATTATGAGTGGAGATAAAGCCAGAATAGAATTAATACTGATCCACATACTTCAGAACTAAAAATACTAGTTAAAATCATTAGGCTCTTCTGTTTGAAAGTAACAGAGAGCTGCTCCAGTTGCCTTTGGTTTTGTGGGTTTAGGAATGCATGTGAAAATCATCATCATCAATGTGGCAACTGTTTCTTAAACACTTATTATGTGGGAGGCACTGTTGTGTTTCACACGTGTTGACTTATTTACTCTCCACAAAACGCCAAGAAGTAGGTATTATTATTATCCCCATCTTGTGACTGGGGAAACCAAGAGGTTAAATAGGCAACGGGCATCTTGAGCGCATGGTTACACCTAAAAGGAAAAGCAGGAATGGCTATACAGCTGAGCCTCATGGGAAATGCGATGGAGTTGTGGTGCCTCTTCATTGGCAGCTTGTGGCCCTAGTTCTGAGCTCTGCCATTTCTGTGACTCAGTGGCCCTCATCCTTGGGACTTCTGTGACTTCTTCCACCAACCCACTGCCTCAACTTCCATCCTGCTGTTGTCTGGGTTTCTGCTGATTCAAAGCTTGTGCATGGTCAGCACCACTCATGACTCTGCCTCCTCAAGGCTTTGGCTGTCTGCCTTCACTTAGACATCTTTCCTCCTCTGCTCTCACCCACCTGCCCAACTCCTTATCTGTAACACATCCAAGCTCCCCAGGATGATGGGTTGTTCCAGTCAACGTCAGTCATCTCTATTTACCTCTTGGCTTCTGGTCACCTATAGGTCTGCAGTTCTTTGCCCAGTTTGGTGTGACACAGAAATGGGGTCGCATGGCAGCAGCAGAGGGGTCTCCGAGTAAGGCAAGGACATGAAGACTGGAACCACTCAGAAGGGCCTGCAGGTGTGGCCAGTGGTTAGATGCGTGAGATGCCCAGCCCCAAAGGAGACCTGACGAAGATTCTGCCAAAAGCCATTGAAAACCAGTCGGTGGTCTTAAATGTTATGGCCACATTTGGTCTTGCCTCCCCCTTCCCTTGACTTCCAAGGGTATTGGGGATTCTAGAAACGTCTGAGTGTATTTGAAGTAGGCAGTTGCCTTTCTCCTCATCTCAGAGGTGCTGAGTGTAAGGGAAGGCGGTCTCGGGGACGTGCCCAGCGAAGGATATCTAAATCCTGTGCATGTTTCATGACCTGAATTGGACTTTGGAAACTATGTCAGGCTTCATATTTGAATAGTGGTAGATGATGAAGTAGGCTTTTATCCCTTCATAAACTTTTAAACTTAAAGAATAACGTACATTAAAAACAAATGAACAAATCATAAATGTACAGCTCAGTGAATTCTTACAAATACACCCATCTGTGTAACTACCAGCCAGATCAAGAGATATAACAGGAGGCTTTTTTGAGGGCTCTAGACGTGCTCATTACCATTCCACAGTTCATAGGTCATGGGACCATAGAAGACACTTGCGAAACAATTGGGCCCACAAACTAAGTCCCAGAGCAGTCAAGTGTTAGGAACAAGGCCGTGCAGTTAGAGATCATCTGGACTTCTGTTTTGTTTTCTAAAACGTCAGGCGCTTTTGTTGTCTTTGTTGCTTCACTGAGTCGGTGCCTGTGGATAAACCATCGCACCTCTCCACTTCTTCTATGTATTTGTTCTACAGCCCACTTTAATTTTTCTCTTCTTTTTTTGCTCTCACTTTCCAGTCCGGTGATCTAGGACTGCCACTGCCACCAGGATCTCTGTGCCCAGTGTATGGGACCAGAGCTGTCCTCCGGTTTCATTACCCACTGACAGCTTGTGGACATGTGATGCACTTCAGTAGAGAGCTTGCAATCTGTGTTCCACCGTCTGCGCTCTACCACTTTCCCCACTCCCATTGGCATCCTGAGAACTTGGGTACCTGGCTCTTTGGAACTAGTTCCATCTATGGTTATCATGGCAGAGATGACCAGCTGGCCGCTAGCGTTGGCATTCCCTTCCATACACACAGAGGTGGCTGGAAAGCGGCTGCCTGGCCAGAGACTACATTTCCCAGAGCCCCACTAGTGGCTATTTGACTGGTTGTGACCAATGAAACATACAGGTAACTTCTGGCCAAGGTTTTGGTGTGTTTGTTAGTTTTCTGCAGAAAAAAAATTTTTTTTGAGACAGTGATAAGAATGACTCTAAAGTTGGGGAGTCAGCTGAAGGTGGGAGGAGCAAGGGACATCCCTGCCCAGGGACCATGACCTAATGTACCAAGGGACAGGCACCAGGGGATGGCCAAGGTGTTCAAGAAGCAAGAACGCATTCTGCAGGGTCTCTTCCCCATCTGCTGACTCTGAGGGCCTGGAGCAAAATGGAAGGATCCTGGGCCCCTGAGGGAGGTGATGGAAAGCCACCCACTGTGCAAGGACCCTGGCCTTGGACTTGACATGAGTGAGAAATAAACTTGTTGTATGCTAATCCATAGAGATTCTAGTGTTACCCTAACTAATACAGTTGTAACAGGGATGGAGGAGGGGGTCTTAAAGCTTTCAAAGACTTATAGTTTTAATCATCTCTTTTGTTTTTTCCAGCTGTTGAAGGCTGTGCCAACCAGAACCCCTTACTTGTACAGGAAGGACAATTCCTAGACATTATACACAGAAAGATAAGGCATGGAACCTTTTTATAAATAAGGAAACATTGTCTTGAAGCATATATCACTTTCAAAACTTTTTGAGGAATCCATGAGGCTGTGAAGGAAGATGGGTTCACACAGAGCAAGGAAAGCCCCGATTTCAGTCGCTGAGCTCAGCATGGCGTCCTGCACTTCCTTATTTGCTAAAATACTGCACTGTCATCTGTATCTGTGATACAGTTTTTTTTTAATCATCATTTTATTGAGATATATTCACATACCACGCAGTCATACAAAACAAATTGTACTTTCGATTGTTTACAGTACCATTACATAGTTGTACATTCATCACCTAAATCCATCCCTGACACCTTCATTAGCACACACACAAAAATAACAAGAATAATAATTAGAGTGAAAAACAGCAATTGAAGTAAAAAAGAACACTGGGTACCTTTGTCTGTTTGTTTCCTTCCCCTACTTTTCTACACATCCATCCATAAACTAGACAAAGTGGAGTTTGGTCCTTATGGCATTCCCAATCCCACTGTCACCCCTCATAAGCTACATTTTTATACAACTGTCTTCGAGATTCATGGGTTCTGGGTTGTAGTTTAATGGTTTCAGGTATCCACCACCAGCTACCCCAATTCTTTAGAACCTAAAAAAGGTTGTCTAAAGTGTGCGTAAGAGTGCCCACCAGAGTGATCTCTTGGCTCGTTTTGGAATCTCTCTGCCACTGAAGCTTATTTCATTTCCTTTCACATCCCCCTTTTGGTCAAGAAGATGTTCTCCAACCCACGATGCCGGGTCTACATTCCTCCCCGGGAGTCATATTCCACGTTGCCAGGGAGATTCACTTCCCTGGGTGTCTGATCCCACGTAGGGGGGAGGGCAGTGATTTCACCTGTCAAGTTGGCTTAGCCAGAGAGAGAGGGCCACATCTGAGCAACAAAGAGGCATTCGGGAGGAGGCTCTTAGGCACAAATACAGGGAGGCCTAGCCTCTCCTTTGCAGCAACCGTCTTCCCAAGGGTAAAACTTATGGTAGAGGGCCCAACCCATGTGATACAGTTTTAATCAACAGAAATGCAAAACTTTCTAGCTTGTCAATAAAGAAAATTACCTTTATTCATAGTGGCCTCTGACCCGTTTAATCAAGATGAGTTTTTCCATAATGGAAATTTAAAAAAAAAGGCATGCAGAATATGACAAGGGAGTGTCCTTTATAATGATGGTATTGGGGAAAAGTAAATAATAAATGGCACAGAGGCACTGTGTTATTAAGCACTTGTCCTACATAGCCACAGTGGGGGCGCTAAGAGAATGGCTTCTGGCATCAGAATCTGGGTTCAGATCCTGTATCTACTATGTACAAGCCAAGTAACTTGGGCAAGTTACTTAATCTCTCTGTACCTCAGTATCTCTATCTGTAAAATGGACACCGCCAGATAACTAGCTCTTGGTGTTGTGAGGATGAACCTATTTAATACATTAGAAGAGTGCCTGGCTCATTGGAAGCCCTTGATAAATGTCACCTGTTTTTGTCACAATGCATTGCAGACCTGATTTACCTGTGGTATATCTGGATCCATGTCATAGTATAAAAGGAAAGCCAAAGAATTGCCCCACTGGGTCAGATCCAGGGTCCTTTCTGTTTTTTCCAAGAATACCAAAAGGTAGGCCTATGGGGCTGGGGAGTAGGGACATCTGGGAGACTTCTCTTATGACATTGAGACCAAGTTCAATCAGTACCACACGTTTAAGAAATTCAGTAA
The DNA here is from genome assembly GCF_015220235.1 of Choloepus didactylus. Classification (NCBI taxonomy): domain Eukaryota; kingdom Metazoa; phylum Chordata; class Mammalia; order Pilosa; family Megalonychidae; genus Choloepus; species Choloepus didactylus. The sequence continues at coordinate 10,119,270 of NC_051335.1, forward strand.
TGTGCATCAAGAATTTCAAACACTCTTTGACAACTTCTGGGAATGACTCTAAATATATTCTAATTTATTTTCTATATTCTAAATACAGACAAGGCTAAAAGGCACAAAGGTGTCATCGCAAGTTGATTTATAATAGCTGGAAGTTGGGACTGCTCAGGTTTCCAATGGGATATACTTCAAAAGGGGGAAAAAAACGTGGTAAATCCTGTTGTTGAAACTTACATGGGCAAATAATGATTAGGAAAACTGTTCAATAGCATGGAATATGCTGACGATATAATGTTTAGAGGGAAAAAAAAACAGTATTCGAAACTACACATGCAATGTGAACACAACTATTAAAAACTAACCGAAAAACATATGCCTACAAAAGAGACTAGAAGCAGGACCTATGGTGGCATTGAGCCTTGGGCACTGGGGCTAGGGTTTGGGAATAGGGTCTGAGCCAAATCAGTCTCTTAGATCAAAAGGCAGAGGAGTAAGGCCACGCCAGTGTCCCCTGTTATGGCCGACAGGAAGGCCAAGTAAAGCAGCGAGTCCAAAGGTGCAGGGAAGTTTAGCTCCCAGGTGTGAACATGGAGTCAGGGCCATGAGGGGAGGCAGGACAGACAGGAGCAGTGAGGGTCCTCAGAGATGGCCACTAAGAACTTTGGGAGATGTGGGGAGGATTTGGCCAGCTGAAGGGGCCAGTGAGAAGGCGGAGAGGAAGGAAACAACCTTAAATGTCAACAAAGGATGAGTTTGATGTTCTCTCCCAACATGTATCTAGTTTTCCAATTTTCTTTGTTAGACATGTAATGCTTGTATAATGGAAATAAATTTATTTTTAGACACCTACGATTATTGCTGACAGGGCAATGCAGGAATGAGACAGGGACACAAAGCTAAGAATTAAGGGAGCAGGGGGCCCACTTGCATCTCGTGCTAAGTGGACGACAATGCAGCCTTGTTCCAGCTATTTATTTCAGAAGATCAGATGTATATGCTAAAGGTGCTCAGGTGGGGGAGAGCCCACCAAATACTTATGTTTACATCAGGTGCATACAATCTAGGTTTAAGACAATGGTAGTCACAAGACACACATCTTTACAGGGTGGGCCTGCATGGCATTCTATGCAGGCCTGCGGCTCAGCATTCCAAGCCACCACCCCAGATATGCCTCAGGCAACATGGAAGACTCAGTTCCCCACATATGATGTACAGGTATAGCTGATACTTCTAGATATATATACTGGCATCGAACAATTAAGGACATGGATGACAGATGGTGGACGCCAGGTTTCTCACTGTTAAAGTGGAAATTTATAGATCAGCAAAGGGAAGAGGCCAGAATGATCTATGTGATAATGGATTAGAATTGGAGAACTCACATTTAACTTAATATAGGTACAGATGGTTGCATATAGAAATATTTGTAGATATGTGTATTACATGGGTTAGTATGTATACATAGATTTCTTGGCTCAATCAGCTGACAGGGCCTAGATGTGACAAACCCCAGCAGCCACGATCACACCTGGTGCCTAAATCTTGGTTTCACATACCATTCACCAATAAAAGAGCCAGAGCTTCTTGGAGAAAAGGTTGATTCTAGGACTGGGGCAGGAAATATACAAGATGAGCCTGGAGCATCTTCTAGTGCCAGAAAGTAAGGAAGTACTCAACAATACCCACTCACATTGATATGGGAATGTCGAAGGGGCATAAAAATCAACTGGAAGAGCTCCCAATGGCCAAAGCTGGAACAATTTAAACAATGAAACAAATAATGTGGTGTTGTATTATAAACCCAAGTATAAAATAAATATCCATGATACACACTGATGCAAATGATTGAAAATTTTAATAAATGAAGGAGAAGAGACAAATCTTCTATGCAAAAGATTTCCAAATAAATTATGTAGAAACTCCATCCTAAAAGAGGAGGAGCATAACTCCCCATGCCTTAAATATGTGGGCAGTGCATATTGACCTGCCTCTGCAGCGTATGGTATAGAAAGGAGGAGGGACACCAGAGTGACTTAACAGTGACTTTACAGGGGAGAAAATTCAGCCGTGATCAAGGTAGCATCCGCAAACGTAAATCATCCTGGTAGCATGCACTCTTGCTATGATATGCTGAGAATGGCATTTTGCCTGCATGATCTTCCTCCCCAAAAACCATAACTCTAGTCTAACCATGAGGAAAGCATAAGACAAATTCCAGTGGAGGGGCAGTCCATATGACCTAACACAGTCAAGGTCATTGAAAACAAGGAAAGTCTGAGAAACTATCACAACCAAGAAAAGCCTAAGGAGACATGATGACTAAATGTCATGTGGTAGTCCAAAATCCAGAAAAAGGGAATTATGTAGAAACTAAGGAAATTGGAATATACTGTGAACTTTAGTTAATAGAATGCATTGATATTGGTTCCTTTTTTGTAATAAATGTACCATGCTAAGGTAAATGTCGAAAATAGGGGAAATTGCATACAGGGGGCTATATGGGATCTCTTTGTACTGTCTGCTGAATTTTTCTGTAAATCTAAAACTGTTCTAAAAAATCTAAAAAATAGCCTATTAATTTTTAAAAGCCTATGAGTATGTCCTCCAATAGCCTAAGTTCTCCCCACAATCTGCAGATTTCTCATTCTTGAATTTGCCTAACTCTCTAAAATGTTTTATGTATTTATTTATGCACATATATATGTATGTATTTATTTTGCCTCTGCTCATTCTGTCCAATATGGTAGCCAATGAATCATGTCTTAGCCAATGAATCATGTCTTACTTCTCAGGGCTTCTGTGACAGAGTACCGCAGACTAGTTGGCATAAACAAAAGGAATTTATTGTCTCGTGGTTTTGAAGCCTAGAAATCCAAAATCTAGGTGTTAGCAGGATCAGATTTTCTCTGAAGTCCCTAGCATTCTGGTGGTGGCCTGTCGACAAGCCACAACTCAATCTCTGCCGCCCTTACATGGCTATCTGTGACCCTCTGTCTCCTCCTCCTGACTATTGTGTTCAGATTTCCTCTGCTTATAAGGACTCCAGTTATATTGGGTTAAGACCCACCCACCCTGAATCAGTTTGGCCTCACCTTAACTAATAACCTCTTCAAAGATCCTGTTTACAAGTGATTTCATCCACAGGAGCAGGGGTTAGGATTGACCGTGTCTTTGTGGGGGCCGCGATTCAAACCGTAACAAGCCATGTGTAGCTCTTGAAGTGTGCTTTGTCCAAGTGAGCTGTGCTGTAAGTATACACACAAGATTTTGAAGACTTAGTACCAAAAGAGTGTAAAATATCTCATTAATAATTTTTATATTGGTTGTATATTGAAATAATATTTTAATATACTGGGTCAAAGTAAATTCTTAAAATGAATCTCACCAATTTCTTTTTCTTTTAATAATGTGGCTCCCCTGTAAAGTCACTCTGTTAAGTCACTCTGTTTTCCCCCCTCCTTTCTATACTGTACTCTGTGGAGGCAGGTCAATATGCACAGCCCACACATTTAAGGCATGGGGAGTTACGCTCCCCTTCTTTTAAGGTGTAGTATTTAAAGGAGACATGTGGCTCACATTATATTTCTATGGTATGGCACTGACCTAGATCATCCTGGGGATAATGAATTCCATCAAAATATTAGTAGCATGGGAAGGACACAGGACTATAGAATCATCAATATTACCCTTAGAGGGACCATTTAATCCCCTCATTTTAGGGAATTGAGGCTCAGAGAGGTGAAGTGCCTCACCTGAGGTCACACAGCTAGTGGAACAGAACAAAGACTCTGGTCTACTGTCTTCCAGGTCAAGCTCTTTCCCCTCGATCTCCTCCCCTGTATGCATCCCCACCCCCACCAAAAAAAAAATCCTTGCCAACAAATAAAACCAAACAGCTTACAAAATCCTTTATGAGAAAAAAAATGGCTGCTCCTGAATTGAAAGAGACCACCATTTCATAAAATCTTACGGGAGATCTTTAAGCAGGAAATTAGCAAATAAATATATAGGACACCCAGTTAAATTTGCACTCAGATGAACAAGGAATAATGTTTAACTATAAGCCTGTCCCTCGTATTTCATGGGACATGCTTGTGCTAAAAAATGATTCCTTGTTTATCTGAAATGCAAATTTAACTGGGCACCCTGTGTTTTTTGGTATGAGGATACCCCATGCAATATTTGGGGTCTAGTCATGCTGAAAATTAATATTTACCTCAAGTGCAAATATAACTGAGCAACCTGTATTTTTTAGTATAAGTATATCCCATGCAATATATGGGGACATACTTATACTAAAAATGTATTCATTGTCTATCTGAAATGCAAATTTAACTGGGCATCCTGTATTTAATCTGGCAACCCTACCATAAAGCCTTTTTGCTGATTTCTCCCAGGTGCTTATCTTTCTGCGTTTCTCTAAGAAAGAGCCCAAACTGGTGAGTCATCCGGCGGCCCATAATAAAAAATGGAATCGCTAGACTTGCCTTCCCATCTGCAGGCTGTCTCTCCTGTCAGTGCTATCTTCCTAAACAGCCAACTTACTCGGGAATCAAGCTGTAGATCTCACGGTCCCTCCCAACCTTTGTAATCAATTTGAGCTGGGCAAAATGCCAACTTAAAAAAAACACACAGAACCAACTCTTGTAACTATGGAGATAAGAGGGAAGGAAAAACCCAAAGAAACAGACGAGCTCTCTTTCTTTACAGAAGCTTGTCTAAATGTAACAGACGGCAGTTGGTACAAACATGCCAGCCACTTCCTGGAAATGTATACCTATCAAAGAGAGCAAGGCAAAAGTTAAGTGGATTTAACATTTTATGATTTTTGCTTTCCTTCATTAGTTACTATTATTTTGTGCACACCAAGAAGGGGTGGTGGGAGTGGTCTGTCCAGGGTGCAGACAATAAGGGGTTCATTGCCTGTCGAGAATTTAAAAACAATAGTAACACTGACAAGTAGTTGCTCCACTTTTTTATTATCCCATGTGCTGGCAATTCTAAACATTCTCATTGATAAAATACTGTTCCCATTGCTTGCCTCCTTGGACTGTTCTTATTTTAAGCAAGACCATCAACCATAAAAAATCCCTGCTTTATGGGGCTTTTTATTTTTGTTATTTGAGGAGGTGGTCTATAGGTGGTGGAAAGGAGGGGAGTGTATTGAGAAGAGCTAGATGGGGACTGTTAGGCAATCCAAAGAGCATGAGTTAAGAGTTTTGATGAGTGGACATTTTCCTCTCATGGGCACACAGAAATGGGCCTTGAGGTTCCCAGGGTGGGGGGCGGCAATGTTCTGGTAAAAGGAGCACTGGAATAGGAGTCAGAAGACCTGGGTGTGGTTCCGTATGTGTGTAGCTGTGTGACTGAGGATAAAAGGTATATCCTCGCTGAACCTGTTTCCTCGCCTGTCAAATGGATGTTCTAATCACTCTCCTACTTGTCGATTGCCCCGGGTTGTCTTGTGCAGCTGAGAGATAAAACATATGAAAGTGCTCTGTAAACTGGAAGGTGCTTTACCAATGTAAATCACTGTTTTCATTTTAACAGAGACCAAAATAACAGTGGCTTAAATGAGATAGAAGATTTTGTCCTCTGTCAGATGAAAAGTCCAAGCTTGTAGGTAGTCAATGGAGGTAGGATGGCTTTGCTTAGCAAGATCATCTACGGACCCCAGTTCCTTCTCTCTCATTGCTCCATCATCTCATAGGGTGTCCTCTTTGTCTTCAAGATTGAAACTAGACCACCGCTCATCATATCATCATCCTCACCCACAGGAAGGGGAAATGACTAAGCAGAGGACGAGCCGTCTCCTTTAAGGGTATGACACAGATGTCATTTCAGCTTCCTTCTTATTGGTTGAAACTTAGTCACCTGGCCTCACAGTGCTACCATGGAAGCCGGGAAATGTAGTCTCTAGCTGAGAAGTCATGTGTTCAGCTGAAACTTGAAGGTTCTATTGTTAAAAATTGAGAATGGATATGGTATGATAACATGCAGTTTCAAAACAGTTACTGTCATTATTATTCAATCTAGTGGATAAAAGGTTATTTGTTCATGTTTTTTATTTTATTGCTCTGGGGAAATGAGACAAGATGGAAAGTCCCATCTTTCCATGGAGGCTGATAGCTTTTGGACACATATTGATGTAGATTAACCTGGTTTAAATGGGGAATCAATTCCCTGAATAATGGATTTCAAAGGACTTTCATTTGGAGCTTTGTGTGTGAATGTTCCCTGGAGGCCTTGTCAGTGTGAGTTTGGGCACATCTTATAAACACAGCTCTGTGCCTCTTCAGGACCAGGCCCAAATCCCAGGAAAAACATGGAATTTTGTCCACCTTGACATCATGCTGACTCTCCTAGCTAGTTACTCAGCAAACTCATAGCTGAGAAAGTGGTACATCATCTGGTTTGTGCCTTATCATCCTTGAGTTCTTGCGTCACTGCCTCCGTAATTAAACACAGGCCATTAGCTATAATCCACGGCACTCACGTCAATTGCACTGGTTTGGATAACAGCCACAGAAACCTTCTTTTCCTGTTTTCTGCCTCTCTGGAAATGATGCTGGTCATATGACCCAGGTACAATTAGAATTGCCTGGGCTTTTATAAGAAGTCATATTAGCAAGCCTGCCATGCCACCATGGAACAGAAACCTTATTCTTCCATACACTGATTAAAAGGTAATTTAACCTCTTCCAAAGGTGGTCTAACCAACTCCCAGCAGCACTGACATTGTGTTAACGAGAAATTGCTCTCCAGAGTGACGAATCAGTCCTCCGGGACTAGTGTGCAAACCCAAACTTCACTGATGGCTAGGTCTTAAAAGTCAAACTTAGTTTCTCCCACCCGCTGCTCACCACCCCCCCCAATTAAATATGCATGGACTGATGCATCATATCTGAAGTACTGGATCTGTGTAGATTAAAACTCACACTTGTAGCCTCCTCAGTAACGTCCACTGCTCCGGTTTGCTGGTTTTCTCACACGCACTAGGCCGTAGGTCACACTGGCTGTAGCTTAATGGCAACAAGGCTGCTTAAGCCACCTCATTCCTTAGAGATGAGAAACTCAACAAACCCGAAGCTTTTCAGAATGGGGGAGGAGCCTTAGTGTTCTCTTAATCCAACACTTTTATTTTACATTTGACAAAACTGGAAGAGAGGAAATATCTCTCCTTCCAGAGAGAGGAAATACCTTGGCCAAAGTCTCAGGCAGCTTAAGCAGCAGAGATGGACTTGAACCCATTTCCTCTGACCATGAGGTCACCTTTCCTTTTTTCACCCTCCTCTATCCATCCTACCAAACTGACCCTTCAAGCTACACACCAGTTCTCACATCAGCTAAAGATACTCATTACATCTCCTTGATTTTCTTCCCAGATGCAGCAAGCATTTATTTTGCTTGAGCATATCAGCCTGATGTCCTCTAGAGCTGCACAACTGAACCTCAATTCACAAGCTCAGGGGAGCAGGAAACATTGCATGCCATTATTTTCCATAAAGCAACCAACCCCATCTTGCCAAACCAGTGGGGAATACAACCCCAGACATTCTTGTTTCCTCCCCCACTCTTCGGGGTGTGCCAGGGTTCTGGGTCTTAGGCAGCACCAAGACCTCAGGGTGACCCTCTGAACCTCAGGCGTTGAACCACATTAGTATCACCGAGATGTCACAGTCCCAGCCCACAGGGTCCCTCCCCAGCTCCTTGGGCTCTGTTGGTTCTTGGCTGTGCTGGGAACATGGGAAGCCTTGACTGGCCGGGTGCCTACACCCCGGCCCAGGTTCGGTCATGCAGTATTGTCTGGAATCCACTCACCTCTTGGTACTGTTGGGATGCAGAATGCAGACACCTGTGGCTCTCCAGGCCCTCGGATGTTTCTCTCTTGCCCTCAGCTGGGGGAATTTCTTTTAACTCTTAGGGAAAGCCTTCTTGTTTTCCTTAAAAGTGTTATCTCTCTTGCCTCACACCCTCTAGGACACCATTACAATTCTCTGGAGGGACTGAGAGTTTTGGAAACAAAAGTCAGGAATGGAGATGTTTGGTAAGCAGATTCTACTCCTTGTCCAGCCCCATACCCTAATCCTGGCAAGAAAGAAGAGTAGGGAAAGAAAAGGAAAAATGCAGAGAAGAAAAACATAAATCACTTCTCAAAGATTTATACTGCATAGAATGACTTCAAGTTCCATGATCAGAGGAACAATCCAAGTCCCAATTCAGTTTCTCTGGGGAAAGAATGCTGGTGGAATGTTGTCCTAGCTTCTCTTGAAAACAGCATGAAAATCATGGAGTCATTTCCATGTAATGAGAGAAGCCACTAAGTGACCTCAAAATACAGCAAGAGCTGCACCAGCTCTTTGACCTACCTCACCAACTTCTTGTTCCTTAATTCCTTGCCACCTGTCTGCTGATGCCTCCTTTCTCCAAAAACAGCTCTGTGGAAGGTCACTACTGATCTATTTGTCCAATGCAGTGGCCAACTCTGGGTCTTCAGCCTCTTCTTTTGCCCAAAACTTTTCTCTGGGAGAGGGCCGATGACACTGGATTTTGTTGGTTCTTCCACTACCTCTCTGACAACTCCCTCTTTGATCCCTCTGCTGGCTTTTCTTCCTTTCCTTTCCACTAATCAAAGGCATACTCTAGGAAACTGACCTTAGCCACCTTCTCTTCTCTCTAGTCTATATTCCTCCTTGGTCTATCCCACTCCTACAACATTTATTGTCTTTAAATCTATATCTCTAGCCCCACACTCATTTTCTTGAACTTCAGACCTGGAATTCCAACTGCCTTTTGGTTGTCTCCCTCTGGATGTGCCACCAGCACCTCAAACTCACCGTGTTCAAAACCAACTTATCTTTCCTCCCTAAAGCAGCTTCTCCTCTGAACTTCCTTGTTTCATGCATGCATCACCATTCTTCCAAACTTTGGATCCATTTTTTACTCCTCCCTCTCCATTGTCCCCACATCCAATACTGTTTGAATCTAAATACATTTTACCTCTTTGATGGAATATTCAAGGTGACTGGAATATGACTCACTTGGAATGACAAGTACAGAATAAAGTGGGACTATCCTCTTTCCCTTCTACACACTATCTTCCCATTAATGCCATAAATCATTAACTTAACCATGGTTAACACTTTAGTCTTCATTCTTCCATAATTTCTTCTACACAAGTATGTATTTTTACATTAAAAGGATCATTCTGTTTTGATATTTGCTTTGTCCCTTATTATGTCTTGAACATTTTCTTATGCCATGTTCTTCCCTACAGTAATTCTCAAATTTCAAGTGTGCATCAGAATTATTTGAGGGTGCTTGTTGAACCTGCATTTCCCAGGACCCTCTTCTAGAGACTGTGATTCACTGTTCTGGGGAGGGCCTAGGAACTTGTATGTTTAACCAGCACCCCAGATAATTCTCATGCAGAAGGTTTTCAGATCCCAGTTTGAGAAACACTGTTCATACAGCACAATTTTTAAGGATTGCCTTGTTTTCTTTTGTTTGCATGGACCATAATTTAGTTACCAATCCTCACTGACATATATTCATGCTACTACCCAATTTTTTAATACTATTATTAGTTCTGCAATGACTTTACTTCTAGACTTTCTCTTTACCCCTACTCCTACCCACCCACACATAAAATGTTTCATTAGCATAAATTTCTAGAAGTGGAATTGCTGGGTAAAGAGAATATACAAAATTATAAGTTGTATATATATGAGGTTTTGTTTGAACTCTTACACAGGATTTACATTTACCTATGTTAATTTCATCTGGTTATATTTCATCCATTGCTTCAAGGTTCATGAAATTTTTGTACCCCTACTCACCATTAGAAGTATTTGCTATTTTTCTAAGCTCCTGCATATCTGATATGTGGCTTCTATACTTTCATCCAAATCATGGATGAGATATTGTGAATAAGATCATATTGCAAAAAGCTTACCACTTGTTCTAGTTTGCTAATGCTGCAGAATGCAAAACACCAGAGATGGATTGGCTTTTATAAAAAGGGGTTTATTTGGCTACACAGTTACAGTCTTAAGGCCATAAAGTGTCCAAGGTAACACATCGGTAATTGGGTACCTTCACTGGAGGATGGCCAATGGCGTCCAGAAAACCTCTGTTAGCTGGGAAGGCATGTGGCTGGCGTCTGCTCCAAAGTTCTGGTTTCAAAATGGCTTTCTCCCAGGACATTCCTCTCTAGCAAGCTTGCTCCTCTTCAAAATATCACTCACAGCTGCGCTCTGTGCAGTCTCTTTGAGTCAGCACGTTTATATGGCTCCCCAGATCAAGGCCAACCCTGAATGGGCAGGGCCATGCCTCCATGGGAGTATCCCACCAGAGTCACCACCCACAGCTGGGTGGTGCACATTCCAAGCAAATCTAATCAGCACCAAAAGTCTGTTCCAGAAGACTACATCAAAGATAATGGCGTTTGGGGGACAAAATGCATTCAAACCAGCACACCACTCTACCAAAAACCTATATTACTTAGCACTCTTAGGATCTAGTCCTTCAAATATTAATAACTTAATTTTTCTTGTTTTCTTGTTTTTTTTTTTATTAGAGAAGTGGTAACCTGTGCTCTAGTTTCTGATTCTAGGAATTTGCATATTCTAATTATTTCATATCAGTGAGATCATGCACTATTTGTCCTTTTGTGTCTGGCTTATTTCACTCAACATGATGTCTTCAGGGTTCATCTATATTGTCACAGGTATCAAGACTTCATTCCTTTTTACAGCTGAATAATATTCCATTAACTTAATTTTAATTGCAACCAGCTTATAATCCTGCATCTTTTCTTTAAGATCATAGGGACAGAACCTACCACATGTTTGCTGAAGAGCCACCACTATCTGCCTTTGGCTCTGATTTATCAATCAAAGGAGAAAACTAGGGATATTGGTTTTCTGTTTCCACATTAATGCTGTGTAACACAGAATCACAACAGTGCAGTGACAGACAACATAAAGCATGTGTTCAGTCCATGTGGCTGAGGGTGGCCTGGGGTGGGGTATGGCTCCTCTCAGCCGGGTTGGCTTTGCATCTGTGGTCAGCTAGACTAGCCTGGGCTGGGCCAGGTGGCTGTGCTTCAGGCTGCAGTGGCTTCATTCCTCTTCAGTTCATCCCAGGATTAGTGGGCTAGCCAGGACAGATTCTTCTCATGACAGTGGCAGAGGCTGAGGCACAGGAAGTCAAGGGGAAGCTCGGAAGCCTCTTAAGGCCTAGTATCTGGGCACTTCTGCCTCCTTCTATTGACCAACACACATCATATGGCCAAACCCGAAGTCAAGGGTAGAGGAAATAGATCCTCCTCCTTTAGTGAGAGGGTTACCCATAGCAAAGCGTGTGGATACAAGTGCGGCTGGATAACATGTTCTCCCCCACTAGGTGATTCTCACCTGACTACATTTGGCAAACCCACATCAGTGCATACTATTCAGCTTCTCTTCATCAGTTCTATCAAACAGCTCATTAAGGGTCTGTCCCAGAATCTGGCAAGAGCTGGTTAACCTCACAGTCCTGAGTTTGTCAAATCTACTTTCCTTACCCTTCTGAAAATTGGAGCAATGGTTCTTCATTTTCAGACTGTGGACCATGGTCACCACATTGATGATTTAATTTGTAAGTTCTCTCAATTCTCTAATATTCCATTTTATTGGTCCCTAAGTTCATTCTTAGAAATGTTCACTTATTTTATCAATTGTGCTTCCACCCTATTGAATACAAAGACCACTGTCCTTGACAGAAATAACAGTGAAACATGTAACCAATTTTTACTTTCTATATTCTGTATAGTAAGAACTGTTCACCTGGATGATATTGAAATTGTAAACATCTCAGAGAAAAGTAGAGGAGAATGTTCTGGCAGGAACAGAACCTCAGTTTTCCACCCAATCAGCAAATAACCATCATGATTTCCCTGTAGCTGATGTTTTATATAATACTGAAAATGGCAAATGGTGCAAATTTTTCAAATTTGGAATTCAGTGTTAAGATAAAATCAATTTCATGCTCAGTTGTGATCTATAGCAGGTATTCTATGGCTATGGGTTACATACACATTACACAATACTTTAAGAGCTTTCCATCATTCTTTAAAGCAAACCATTTCAATTATTACTGATATTGTTATTGTGGGTTCTGAAAAATATTTTTTAATTCTTAAAAGCTGTGTATGCCAACCCTAGGTCATATAGTTTCATATTGAAAAAATGGCATTAACAAACAAAAAGCAAATCTTATCCACTGGTCTTCTTGGAAAGAGGCCTCCAGCTTTGATCTGTACAAATTATCTTCAGGGAAGTGAAGAATGTTTGAGGTTAGCATGACCTGGGCAGCTAGGAGATCTGAAAGACTTGAAATATGAAATACAGTCACTAACTCTTATTCCTCCCCAGACCATTGACAAGTTTCTGTCACAGCTTGCCCAGTCTTTGTGCAAATTAGGAAAAGACACCCCCTCTGGGCAGACACGGTTCCACATTAAGAGGAAGAACGTGGATTTTGGACCCCCTAGGCTCTTTCCACTGGGTGCTCTTGTGAGGGGCACAGCCTGCATAAGCCTTCAAGGAAGGGTCAAATTGTTGGTGGCCCCTTTGGTAGTGGAGGGAGAAGGCAGGGGGAAGCAGCAGAAGGTAGGATGCAGATGGCTCATGAAAAAGGGAAAAGGCTGGGATGTGAGAAAGGGAGAGAAGCAGATGAGGAATGTAGGTTGCCTGGAAGCATTGATATCAATGGCAATCACAATCTCTAACTTCAACCAAGCCTTTATTGAGCATCCATCCCTCTTCTAAATGCTTCATATGTGTTCCGGTTTGCTAAAGCTGCAGGAATGCAAAATACCAGAAATGGATTGGCTTTTACAATGCAGATTTATTTGGTTACAAATTTACAGTTCTAATGCCATGAAAATGTCCCAACTAAGGCATCAGCAAGACGATACCTTCACTGAAGAATGACCAATGGCATCCAGAACACCTCTGTCAGCTGGGAAGGCACATGGCCACTGAAACTTTGTTTTGCTTCATTTCTCTTCCCCATTTTGGTCCAGAAGGCTTTCTCAATCCTATGATGGTGGGTCCAGGCTCATCCCTGGGAGTCATGTATGAACCAGAAGGAAAGATAGAAGATAAAAACTGGGACTGTATAACTTAGAGAAACATAGAGTCATCAATTATGGTGATTAATTGTACAAATATAAGAATGTTTTTACATGAGGGACAACAAATGAATGTCAACATTACAAGGTGTTGAAAATTGGATGGTATAGGGGAAAAATACAATCAGTGCAAACCAGAGTCTACAGTTAACAGTAACATTGTAATATGCTTCCATTAATTGTAATAAAGGCAATATACCAAAGCTAAATGTCCATAAGAGAAGGATATAAGGGAGTGGTATGGAATTCTTGGTGTTGTTGTTGTCTACCTTCTCATTGTATTGTACTGTATTGTACTTTTATTCTTCTTCTATGTTTTATTTTTGTATTCTTTTTTTCTCCTCTTCCTCTTTGCAAAAGAAATGGAAATGTCCTCATATAGACTGTGGTGGTGAATGCATGACTGTGTGATTATACTGGGAATCCCTGATTGTTTACTTATGATGGATTGTGTGGTCAGTCTGATCTTCTTGATAGGAGAGCACCAGCCAATGCAGAGCCAATTTTCTGAGACTGTGAAAGATATTTTTGCATATGTTTGTTTTTGTTAGCTCCTGGCACTCAAGGAAATCTCTGTCATATCGTTAACTGGGTATGAACTTAAGGAACAGACAGCTCAGGGACTAAATCCCAGAGTTAACAATTTAAGATATTAAAATGTACAGTGCACAATAAAGGGTTTCAAGACAAATAAAGAAACAGGAAGTGATGGCCCAACCAAAGAAACAAGTTAAAAATCCAGAAACCATCAACAAAGAAGATGAGACCTTGGACATACTGGACAAAAACTTAAAAAAATGGTCAGAAATAAAAGAAAACAGAGAAATAACTAAAAGATCAGGAAAACAGAGAAATAACTAAAAGATCAGGAAAACAATGAATGAGATGAATGAGTACCATGAGAATCTCAATAACAGATAAATTTTTTAAAAGGAACCAAACAGAAATACTGGAGTTGAAGACTACAATAACTGAAATAAAAAAACCCCTAGAGGGTTTCAACAGCAGATTGGAGCTAGTAGAAGAAAGAAACGGTGACCTTGAAGAATAGACAGTTGAAATGATTCAGGCTGTGGAGAAAAAAGAAAAAAGAATGAAAAAAAGTGAACAGAGCTTAAGAAACCTGTGGAACACCATCAAGAATACCCATATACACATTTTGAGAGTCCCAGAAAAATAAGAAAGACAGAAGGGGCAGAAGGAATATTCAAAGAAATGGCAGAAAACTTCCCAAATTCGATGAAGAAGTATGATTGTTCACATTCAAGAAGACTGATGAACCCCAAACAGTATAAACTTAAAGAGAACAACATCCAGACACATAACAGTCATGCTATTGAATGCTGAGAACAAAGAGAGGGTTCTGAAAGCAGGAAGAGAAAAGCTTTCTCTTGTTATGTACCAGGGCATATCAATAAGGTCAAGTCCCCATTTCTTATCAGAAACCATGGAGGCAAGAAGGCACTGGGATAGAATATTTAAAGTGAGGAAAGAAAACAGTTACCAGCCAAGAATTTTCTAGCCAGACTGTTTAAAAAATGAAGGACAGATTAAGACATTTCCAGGTACACAAAGACTGAGGAAGTTCATCACCACTAGACCTTCCCTACAAGCAATGCTAAAGGGAGTAGCTCAGACTGAAAGGAAAGGACACTAGACGATGGATCAAAAAGGCATAAAGAAATGAACACCTACAGTAAAGGTAATCATATGGGTAATTGTAAATACCAGTACTTATGAAAGACATAAAATTACAGGTCCAACAGGTGCAGCATACCCCAAACAGAATAGGTCCAAATATACCTACTTCAAGACACTTACTAATCAGATTGTCAGATGTCAAAGACAAAGAGAAAATTCTGAAAGCAGCAAGAGAAAAGCAATGCATCATATAAATGGAATGCTTAATAAGACTAAGTGCAGATCTCTCAGCAGATATGGTGGAGGTGAGAAGGCAGTGGTATGATATATTT
The DNA here is from genome assembly GCF_015220235.1 of Choloepus didactylus. Lineage (NCBI taxonomy): Eukaryota > Metazoa > Chordata > Mammalia > Pilosa > Megalonychidae > Choloepus > Choloepus didactylus. Next base: position 10,134,408 of record NC_051335.1, read on the forward strand.
AAGATAATGAAAGAGAAAAACTGCCAACCAAGAATTCTATATCTAGCAAAAGTGTCCTTCAAAAATGAGGGACAGTTTAAAATATTTACAGATAAACAGACACTAAGACAGCTCGTGAACAAGAGATCTGCTCTACAAGAAACACAAAAGAGAGTGCTACAGGCAGATAGAAAAATACAGGAGAGACAGGTTTGGAGAAGAGTGTAGAAATGAAAATTATCAGTAAGGGTAACTAATAGGGTATAAGGAGAAGAAAAAAATAATATTTGACATATAAAATCCAAAAGACAAAATTGATGAAGAAAGTACTGCCTTTACAATAACATTAAATGTTAATGGATTAAACTTCCTAATCAAAAGACATAGATTGGCAGAATGGATTAAAAAAAACAGGATCCATCAAAATACTGCCTACAAGAGACTCATTTCAGACTCAAGGACAAAAACAGGTCGAAAGTAAAAGGTTGAAAAAAGACATGTCATGCAAACAACAACCAGAAAAGAGCGGGGGTAGCTATACCCAAATCAGACAAATTAGACTTCAAATTTTACATTTTAAAAATTTTGTCATTAAAAGAGGCAAAGAAGGGCACTATGTGTTAATAAAAGGGACAATCCTTCAAGAAGACTTAATGATCATAAATATCTATGCACTGAACCAGGGTGCCCCAAAATATATGAGGCAAACACTGATAACACTGAAGAAAGAAGTAGACACTTTTTCAATTATAGTTGGAGACTTCAGTTCATCACTCTCATCAATGCATAGAGAATCTAGACAGAGGATCATAACTACCCACCGTGCAGCAATAAAGGAGATAATGAGAGGATACTATGAGCAACTATATGCCAACAAACTAGACAAAGACAAAATGGACAACTTCCTAGAAAAGCATGAACAAACAGCATTGACTCAAGGAGAAATAGAAGACCTTAACAAACCAGTCACAAGTAAAGAGATTGAATCAGTCATCAAAAAATTCCCCAGAAAGAAAAGCCCAGGACCAGATGGTTTCACATGTGAATTCTACCAAGCATTCAAAAAAGAATTAGTACCAATCCTGCTCAAACTCTTTAAAAAAATTGAAGAGGAGGGAAAAATACAAAATTCACTCTATGAAGCCAACATCACCCTAATACCAAAGCCAGACAAAGGTACTACAAATAAAGAAAATTACAGACCAATCCCCTTAATGAATATAGATGCAAAATCCTCAACAAAATACCAGCAAATCAAATCCAGCAGCACATTAAAAGAATTATACACCATGACCAAGTGAGTTTTATTCCAGATATGCAAGGATGGTTCAACACAAGAAAATCAATTAATATACTATACCATATCAATAAGTCTAAGAGGAAAAACCACATGATCTTCTCAATTGATGCAGAAAAGGTGTTTGACAAAATGCAACATCCTTCCTTGATGAAAACACTTCAAAGGACAGGAATAGAAGAACAGTTCTTCAACAGCATAACAGGAATATAAGAAAAACCCACAGCTAACATCACTCAATTAGGAAAGACTGAAAGCTTTCCCTGTAAGATCAAGAACAAAACAAGGATGCCCACTGTCACCACTGTTATTCAACATTGTGCTGGAAATTTCAGCTAGAACAATTAGGCAAGAAAAAGAAAAAAAAGGCATCCAAATTGGAAAGGGAAAAGTAAAACTTTCACTGTTTTCAGATGACATAATCCTATATGTAGAAATTCCAAAAAAGAAATCTACAGCAAATCTATTAAAGCTAATAAATGAGTACAGAAAATTGGCAGGATACAGCATCAAAACACAAAAATCAACATTGTTTCTATAAACTAGTAAGGAGCAATCTGAGGATGAAATCAAGAAAAAATTCCATTTACAATAGCAAACAAAAGAATCAAATATTTAGGAATAAATTTCACCAAGGACATAAAAGAGCTATACACAGAAAACTAGAAAACATTGCTAAAAGAAATCAAGGAAGACCTAAATAAATGGAAGGACATACCATGTTCATGGATTGGAAGACTAAATATAGTTAAGATGTCAGTACTACATAAATTGATTTATAGATTCAATGCAATACCAATTAAAATTCCAACAACTTACTTTGCAGAAACAGAAAAACCAATAATCAAATTTATCTGGAAGGGCAGAACACCACAAATAGCTACAAATATCTTGAGAAAGAAAAATGGAGTGGGAGGTCTCACACCACCTGACTTTAAGGCATATTACAAAGCTACAGTGGTCAAAACAGCATGGTACTGGCATACATATAGATATTCTGACCAATGGAACCTAATTCAATGTTCAGAAAAAAACCCTCTCATCTACAGACAATTGATGTTTGATGAAGCAGAGAAGTAGACTCAATTGGGACAGAGCAGCCTTAGTTTGCTCATTTGAAGGCTGGGCCTTGAGCAGTGGAGCCATATAAACGTGCTGACTCAAACAGACTGAACTGAGTGCAGCTGGGGGTGATGTTTTGACGAGGAGCAAGCTTGCTAGAGAGGAACGTCCTGGGAGAAAGCCATTTTGAGGCCAGAGCTTTGGAGCAGACGCCAGCTGCCTTCCTAGCTAACAGAGGTTTTCCGGACGCCATTGGCCATCCTCCAGTGAAGGTACCTGATTACTGAGGTGTTACCTTGGACGCTTTGTGGCCTTAAGACTGTAACTGTGTAGTGAAATAATCCCCCATTTTATAAAAGCCTATCCATCTCTGGTGTTTTGCATTCTGCAGCATTAGCAAACTAGGACAGATTTTATTTTCTCTTTGCCCAGGAGCTCATCAGTGGGGCCCCAGCTTACCAGTGGGGATTTTTTTAACTCCCTGATTACAAATTTGTTATGAAAGTAGGAGTGCCAATTTGGGTCCCTGCTTCTCTGCAGTGTATTCAAGCAGTCTTCCCACCCCTCACCCCCCAACCACCTAGGAGAAATGTGAATAGTTAAAAAGTTCTCCAAATAACTTGATTTATCTTGAAGTGTGGCAATTTGCTACACCTGCATTTTTCAGAAAGCACTAATCAATTCCAGGTCAGAATCAGTTAAAGCACCCCACAAATTGATAGTGAGGTCTTAAAAAGGCTCAGCAGCTTTGGAACATGAAATTTACTTGCTGTAAATTTGGAATAAGAACATAAAGAATCACTTTCCCGCAAGATAATGAAAATTCATCATGTTCATTATGTGTTTCTTCAGAAGCACACTACATTAATTTTCCAACTCAACTAAGTGGAGGAAGTGAGGTTTCTTGTTACCAAAAACTTGCTCTGATGCTTGGAGAGGGGGTCCAATTCCATTAATGAATTCAGTCTGCTCTGACTTGAGATACTTTTTAATGTGTCCTAAATCCTCTAATGTTGATACATGTCATACAAACCAATACTGTTTTTTCCCCCTTAAAGGAAGGGCCAGAAGATGTTTATAAAACTTAGTTTTGTTTTCTGAGGATCCAAATGTTTTAGCTGACAGTCTGCTCTTGATTATCCATGCTAATGGAGGGGAGCAGTGGTGTGACTTCTCTGAAAATAATTTCTCTTTGGCTTTGGGGTATAAAGTGATGCCTATGTGACCCTGGGGGATGCATCAGAATGAAAGCAGGAGGAAAACCAAGGCATCCCACTGGCCAGCTTCTCCTCCTTGAAGCTCTCTTCAAACATCTGTCCCACTCCAGGCTGAGCTGGAGAATGATAGCATCACCTTTCAGCCCAAATGGGGCCTTCTGCTAGCTAGATGGAAATGATGAAGCATTTTCTGTTTAAAAGGACTCTTGCTCAGCTGTAGGCCAGCATGGAGCAGTGAAAGGAAAAACAAGGCAAAGAAATACATCAACATCAGACATTCCGTCACCTACTTTGCTTAGCTTTGTTAATGAGAACTTGAAAGCAAGGTAATCCACCCTGGGATAGCCCGAGATGTGCTGGCTTATCTTTCTAGGCCCTATATAGCACAACTTTCCATCTCATCTTATAGGACTCTAAAAAGCTTTGCAAGCTACATTGTTGTCTAGAATTGCTTAACACCTCCTTAAATGCAACCTGTGTTGTTGGGAATGGTAGCAGTTGTTAAGTAGCTCTTAAGAAATGTTGCCCATGTAGAATATGACTCCCAGGGAGGAATCTAGACCCGGCATCATGGGATGGAGAACATCTTCTTGACCAAAAGGGGGATGTGAAAGGAAATGAAATAAGTTTCAGTGGCTGAGAGATTCCAAAGGGAGCCGAGAGTTCACTCTGGTGGGCACTATTACGCACAATATAGACAACCCTTTTTAGGTTCTAATGAACTGGAATAGCTAGCAGTAAATACCTGAAACTATCAAACTACAACCCAGAACCCTCAAATCTTGAAGACGATTCTATAGCAATGTAGCTTATGAGGGGTGACAACGTGATTGGGAAAACCATGTGGATCATACTCCCCTTTGTCCAGTGTATGGATGGATGAGTAGAAAAATGGGGGCCAAAAAAAACACTAAAGGTAGTATGGGGAGGCAATTTGGGTGTTTTGTTTTTACTCTTGCTTTTTTTTATTCTTGCTTTCATTTTTTCTGGTACAAGGAAAATGTTGAAAAAAATAGATTGGGGTGATGAATAAACAACTATATGAGGGTAACGTGATCAATGGATTATATACTTCGGATGTTTTTATGCTATGGGAATAAATCTTAATAAAAAATTTTTTTAAAAAAGAAATGCCCAGAAGTTCAGATCAGGAAGGGTAGATTGTGTCTTGTGTTCCTTTAGCGGCAACACCTCCAAGTCTAGGGTCCCTGGCTCTCTGTTTGTCCTCCATCTGTTTGAGCCATCTTGACCAGGCTGAGTCCTAGGAAATCTGGGCCTTCCTTGGACAGCTGTTTGGGCTCATGGTTACTCTGTTCTCACAGGCTTCTCTGTCCAACCCCTGCCTACTGACCCCTTGACATCTGCCAGACTCTGCTGGTCTCTGCTGTCTCCATGCCATCTGAGTCACAAACCTGGGCAGCCTGTTTCTATACATGTAACACCCATTCTTATGGCAGATCTCTCTCTGTAATCATGGGCACCAAGGACGGGAGTCTGTATGATTGGCATCTAGACGAAAGCACTATGGTCATTTCTTGGGTGCCAGGAAAGGAGCAGAAGCATAGGTAGTCTGATTGAGTTATCCAAAATTCATCTGTGTTCAATGTTGGAATGGACATACATATATAAACAGCCATATATAATGGAGACTTGGGTTATACAGAGTCTGGTTATAGAGCCTGATTATATAGATAGTCTGTTCCTGACTTCCATTTTATATTAAAGTTCTAGGAGGGGAAAGAGAAGAGGAAACAGAGGAAAGGAAAGGACAAGAGACAAGGAGAGAAGATGGCGGACTGGTGAGCTGTATGTTTTAGTTACTCCTCCAGGAAAGTAGGTAGAAAGCCAGGAACTGCGTGGACTGGACACCACAGAGCAATCTGACTTTGGGCATACTTCATACAACACTCATGAAAACGTGGAACTGCTGAGATCAGCGAAATCTGTAAGTTTTTGTGGCCAGGGGACCCGTACCCCTCCCTGCCACGCTCAGTCCCGTGGGAGGAGGGGCTGTCAGCTCCGGGAAGGAGAAGGGAGAACTGCAGTGGCAGCCCTTATCGGAAACTCATTCTACTGATCCAAACTCCAACCATAGATAGACTGAGACCAGACACCAGAGAATCTGAGAGCAGCCAGCCCAGCAGAGAGGAGGTAGGCATAGCGAAAAACAGCAAGACAAACTCCAAAATAAAAGCGGATGCTTTTTGGAGTTCCGGTGAACATAGAAAGGGGAAGGGCAGAGCTCAGGCCCGCAGGCTCATTTGCAAAACCCGAAGAAAAACTGATCTCTCTGCCCCCTGAATTTTTCCTTAATAGCCTTAATTGCTTTGTCTCTTAGCATTTCAATAATGCATTAGATCTGCCCGAAGGGCCCTTTTTTTTTTAATCTTTTTTTTCATTTTCTAAAACAATTACTCTAAGAAGCCCAATACAGAAAGCCTCAAAGACTTGCAATTTGGGCAGGTCAAGACAAGAGCAGAACTGAGAGGTCTGAGACAAAAGGCAATAATCCAGCGGCTGAGAAAATTCACTAAACACCACAACTTCCCAAGAAAAGGGGGGTGTCCGCTCACAGCCATCATCCTGGTGGACAGGAAACACTCCTGCCCGTCACCGGCCCCATAGCCCAGAGCTGCCCCAGACAACCGAATGTGATGGAAGTGCTTACAATCACATACATACACCACAAAATTAGGTGTGGACATTAGCCTTGCCTGCACCCTCAGCTGGTTGTCCCAGACTTGGGAAGGTGGAGCAGTGGGAATTAACAAAGCCCCATTCAGCCATCATTTCAGCAGACTGGGAGCCTCCCCACACAGACCGGCAGCCCAGAACCACCCTGGGGGGACAGCACTCACCTGTGATATAGCATAGTGATCCCTCAACAGAGGACCAGGGGGTGCAAGGCCTGGAAGAGGGACCCACTCGCAAGTCTCAGGAGCCATACGCCAATACCAAGGACTTGTGGGTCAGTGGCAGAGACAAACTGTGGCAGGACTGAACTGAAGGATTAGACTATTGCAGCAGCTTTAAAACTCCAGGATCACCAGGGAGATTTGATTGTTAGAGCCACCCCGCCTCCCTGACTGCCCAGAAACACGCCCCATATACAGGGCGGGCAACACCAACTACACACGCAAGCTTGGTACACCAATTGGGCCCCACAAGACTCACTCCCCCACTCACCAAAAAGGCTAAGCAGGGGAGAACTGGCTTGTGGAGAACAGGTGGCTCGTGGACGCCACCTGCTGGTTAGTTAGAGAAAGTGTACTCTACGAAGCTGTAGATCTGATAAATTAGAGATAAGGACTTCAATAGGTCTACAAACCCTAAAAGAACCCTATCAAGTTCAGCAAATGCCATGAGGCCAAAAACAACAGAAAATTATAAAGCATATGAAAAAACCAGACGATATGGATAACCCAAGCCCAAGCACCCAAATCAAAAGACCAGAAGAGACACAGCACCTAGAGCAGCTACTCAAAGAACTAAAGATGAACAATGAGACCATAGTACGGGATATAAAGGAAATCAAGAAGACTCTAGAAGAGCATAAAGAAGACATTGCAAGACTAAATAAAAAATAGATGATCTTATGGAAATTAAAGAAACTGTTGACCAAATTAAAAAGATTCTGGATACTCATAGGACAAGACTAGAGGAAGTTGAACAATGAATCAGTGACCTGGAAGATGACAGAATGGAAAATAAAAGCACAAAAGAAAGAATGGGGAAAAAATTTAAAAAATCAAAATGGACCTCACGGATATGATAGATAATATAAAATGTCCAAATATAAGACTCATTGGTGTTCCAGAAGGGGAAGAAAAGGGTAAATGTCTAGGAAGACTATTCAAAGAAATTGTTGGGGAAAACTTCCCAAATCTTCTAAACACCATAAATACACAAATCATAAATGTCCAGCAAACTCCAAATAGAATAAATCCAAATAAACCCACTCTGAGACATATTCTGATCACACTGTCAAATACGGAAGAGAAGGAGCAAGTTCTGAGAGCAGCAAGAGAAGGGCAATTCACCACATACGAAGGAAACAGCATAAGACTAAGTAGTGACTATTCAGCAGCCACCACGGAGGCAAGAAGGCAGTGGTATGACATATTTAAAATTCTGAGTGAGAAAAATTTCCAACCAAGAATACTTTATCCAGCAAAGCTCTCCTTAAAATTTGAGGGAGACCTTAAATTTTTCACAGACAAGCAAATGCTGAGAGAATTTGCTAACAAGAGACCTGCCTACTGGAGATACTAAAGAGAGCCCTACAGACAGAGAAACAAAGAAAGGAGAGACAGACATGGAGAAAGGTTCAGTACTAAAGAGATTCGGTATGGGTACATTAAAGGATATTAATAGAGAGAGGGAAAAATATATACAACAAACATAAACCAAAGGATAAGACAGCTGATTCAAGAAATGCCTTCATGGTTATAATGTTGAATGTAAATGGATTAAACTCACCAATTAAAAGGTATAGATTTGCAGAATGGATAAAAAAAAATGAACCGTCAGTATGCTGCCTACAAGAAACTCATCTTAGACACAGGGACACAAAGAAATTGAAAGTGAAAGGATGGAAAAAAATATTTCATGCCAGCTACAGCCAAAAGAAAGCAGGTGTAGCAATATTGTTCTCAGATAAAATAGACTTTAAATGCAGGGATGTTTTGAGAGACAAAGAAGGTCACTATATACTAAAAAAAGGGGCAATTCAACAAAAAGAAATAACAATCATAAATGTTTATGCACCCAATAAAGGTGCCACAAAATACATGGGAGAAACACTGGCAAAACTAAAGGAAGCAATTGATGTTTCCACAATAATTGTGGGAGACTTCAACACATCTCTCTCTCCTATAGATAGATCAACCAGACAGAAGACCAATAAGGAAATTGAAAACCTAAACAATCCGATAAATGAATTAGATTTAACAGACATATATAGAACATTACATCCCAAATCACCAGGATACACATACTTCTCTAGTGCTCACGGAACTTTCTCCAGAATAGACCATATGCTGGGACATAAAACAAGGCTCAATAAATTTAAAAAGATTGAAATTATACAATGCACATTCTCTGACCAAGATGGAAGACAATTAGAAGTCAATAACCCTAAGAGACTTAGAAAATTCACAAATACCTGGAGGTTAAACAACACACTCCTAAACAATCAGTGGGTTAAGGAAGAAATAGCAAGAGAAATTGCTAAATATATAGAGATGAATGAAAATGAGAACACAACATACCAAAACCTATGGGATGCAGCAAAAGCAGTGCTGAGGGGGAAATTTATAGCACTAAACACATATATTAAAAAGGAAGAAAGAGCCAAAATCAGAGAACTAATGGATCAACTGACAAAGCTAGAAAATGAACAGCAAACCAATCCTAAATCAAGTAGAAGAAAAGAAATAACAAGGATTAAAGCCGAAATAAATGACATAGAGAACAAAAAAACAATAGAGAGGATAAATAACACGAAAAGTTTGTTTTTTGAGAAGATCAACAAGATTGACAAGCCCCTAGCTAGACTGACAAAATTGAAAACAGAGAAGACCCATATAAACAAAATAATGAATGAGAAAGGTGACATTACTGCAGATCCCGAGGAAATTACAAAAATTATGAGGGTACTATGAACAACTGTGTGGCAACAAACTGGATAATGTAGAAGAAATGGACAATTTTCTGGAAACATATGAACAACCTAGACTGATCAGAGAAGAAACAGAAGACCTCAACCAACCCATCACAAGCAAAGAGATCCAATCAGTCATCAACAAACCTCCCACAAATAAATGCCCAGGGCCAGATGGCTTCACAGGGGAATTATACCAAACTTTCCAAAAAGAATTGACACCAATCTTACTTAAACTCTTTCAAAACATTGGAGAAAATGTAACACTACCTAACTTATTTTATGAAGCTAACATCAATCTAATACCAAAACCAGGCAAAGATGCTGCAAAAAAGGAAAACTACCGGCCAATCTCCCTAATGAATATAGATGCAAAAATCCTCAACAAAATACTTGCAAATCGAATCCAAAGACACATTAAAAAAATCATACACCATGACCAAGTGGGTTTCATTCCAGGCATGCAAGGATGGTTCAACATAAGAAAATCAATCAATGTATTACAACACATTAACAAATCAGAAGGGAAAAATCTAATGATCATCTCAATAGATGCTGAGAAAGCATTCAACAAAATCCAACATCCCTTTTTGATAAAAACACTTCAAAAGGTAGGAATTGAAGGAAACTTCCTCAACATGATAAAGAGCATATATGAAAAACCCACAGCCAGGATAGTACTCAATGGTGAGAGACTGAAAGCCTTCCCTCTAAGATCAGGAACAAGACAAGGATGCCCGCTGTCACCACTGTTATTCAACATTGTGCTGGAAGTGCTAGCCAGGGAAATCCAGCAAGACAAAGAAATAAAAGGCATCCAAATTGGAAAAGAAGAAGTAAAACTGTCATTGTTTGCAGATGATATGATCTTATATCTAGAAAACTCTGAGAAATCGACGATACAGCTACTAGAGCTAATAAACAAATTTAGCAAAGTAGCGGGATACAAGATTAATGCACATAAGTCAGTAATGTTTCTATATGCTAGAAATGAACAAACTGAAGAGACACTCAAGAAAAAGATACCATTTTCAATAGCAACTAAAAAAAATCAAGTACCTAGGAATAAACTTAACCAAAGATGTAAAAGACCTATACAAAGAAAACTACATAACTCTATTAAAAGAAATAGAAGGGAACCTTAAAAGGTGGAAAAATATTCCATGTTCATGGATAGGAAGGCTAAATGTCATTAAGATGTCAATTCTACCCAAACTCATCTACAGATTCAATGCAATCCCAATCAAAATTCCAACAACCTACTCCACAGACTTGGAAAAGCTAGTAATCAAATTATTTGGAAAGGGAAAATGCCTCAAATTGCTAAAGACACTCTAAAAAAGAAAAAACAAATGGGAGGACTTACACTCCCTGACTTTGAAGCTTATTATAAAGCCACAGTTGGAAAAAACATGGTGAGAGGGATGATGCCTCACCAATATGGATAACTACAATGTGTAAACTCAGAATTGAATCTTAGAATGTAGCCTAATGTGGACACAATAATTGTAGTAGTCCCTAGATAGTAAGCTCTTACAGCAGTTAACTCTATCCCTGAATTGTAAGGCCTATCTCTAAACTTTGAGATGCCGATCCCCTAGCGTATAACCTGATTGGTCTCTGGAACAATGCATATCTCTGAGACACCCGAAACTCAGAGCTAGAGCTCGGCAGATATGAATGTCAGTATTAGTGCATACAGCCACTGTAAAAAAAAAAAAAAAAAAAGCTGAAAAAGAGCCCAGACTTCAATTACTGATATGAATGAAGCTGGTCTGGTTAAGACCAGGGCAAGTCAGGCCAAAGGGTAAAGGTTGAAACTGATTGTGTTTTAAAACTTCAACTTTCGTATGAGACCAAGGGAATAGATACCTATTTGGTACAGGATCTAAATTTTCTAAACAGTACAACTCTACAGTCGATTTGTTCAAATACCACAATTGCATGGAACTTTGAATAGGAAGTGAGATACAGTAGGTTAGTATAGGCTGGAGTGAAATAGTGACACATCCTAGAGTAATTTGGGCAGATAATAAAGAATATATTTACAGCCTCCCCCTCCCCAGCCCCGAGGATCTGGGGGAAGGTGCGGATGTGTTGGACATCCTCACCTGGAGTGGTGTTGATGTTGTCACAAACATTGGGACTGGCAGTTTGATGTGCTGAGCCCTCAAGCATAGGATTGCCCTTATGAAGCTCATTACCACAAAGGATAGTCTAAAATTGTATGTAATGGTGCCTAAGAGTCTCCCCCTGAGTACCTCTTTGTTGCTCAGATGTGGCCTTCTCTCTCTCTCTAACTGAGCCATCTCAACAGGTGAACTCACTGCCCTCCCCCCTATGTGGGACCTGACTCCCAGGGGTATAAATCTCCCTGGCAACGCAGAGTATGACTCCCGGGGATGAATGTGGAGCCAGCATCGTGGGACTGAGAGCATCTCCTTGACCAAAAGGGGGATGCAAAATGAGATGAAATAGTTTCAGTGGCTGAGAGATTCCAAATGGAGTCGAGAGGTCACTCTGGTGGACATTCTTATGCACTATATAGATAACACCTCTTAGGCTTTAATGTATTGGAATAGCTAGAAGTAAATACCTGAAACTACCAAACTCCAACCCAGCAGTCTGGACTCCTGAAGACAATTGTATAATAATGTAGATTACAAGGGGTGACAGTGTGATTGTGAAGACCTTGTGGATCACACCCCCTTTATCTAGTGTATGGATGAGTGGAGGAATGGGGATAAAAACTAAAGGACAAATGGGGTGGGATGGGGGGATGATCTGGGTGTTCTTTTTTCACTTTTATTTTTTATTCTTGTTCTGGTTCTTTCTGATGTAAGAGCTTTTTTTTTTAATCATCATTTTATTGAGATATATTCACATACCACGCAGTCATACAAAACAAATTGTACTTTCGATTGTTTACAGTACCATTACATAGTTGTACATTCATCACCTAAATCAATCCCTGACACCTTCATTAGCACACACACAAAAATAACAAGAATAATAATTAGAGTGAAAAAGAGCAATTGAAGTAAAAAAGAACACTGGGTACCTTTGTCTGTTTGTTTCCTTCCCCTACTTTTCTACACATCCATCCATAAACTAGACAAAGTGGAGTGTGGTCCTTATGGCTTTCCCAATCCCATTGTCACCCCTCATAAGCTACATTTTTATACAACTGTCTTCGAGATTCATGGGTTCTGGGTTGTAATTTAATAGTTTCAGGTATCCACCACCAGCTACCCCAATTCTTTAGAACCTAAAAAAGGTTGTCTAAAGTGTGCATAAGAGTGCCCACCAGAGTGATCTCTCGGCTCGTTTTGGAATCTCTCTGCCACTGAAGCTTATTTCATTTCCTTTCACATCCCCCTTTTGGACAAGAAGATGTTCTCCATCCCACGATGCCAGGTCTACATTCCTCCCCGGGAGTCATATTCCACTTTGCCAGGGAGATTCACTTCCCTGGGTGTCTGATCCCACGTAGGGGGGAGGGCAGTGATTTCACCTTTCAAGTTGGCTTAGCCAGAGAGAGAGGGCCACATCTGAGCAACAAAGAGGCATTCGGGAGGAGACTCTTAGGCACAAATACAGGGAGGCCTAGCCTCTCCTTTGCAGCAACCGTCTTCCCAAGGGTAAAACTTATGGTAGAGGGCTTAACCCATCAAACCACCAGTCCCCTATGTCTGTGGTCATGTTAGCAACCATGGAGGTGGGGTAGGCGAATACCCCTGCATTCTCCACAGGCTCCTCAAGGGGGTACTACATCTTTTTTTTTTTTCCCTTGTTTGTCTTTTTTCTTCTTCTTTTTTTTTTTAACTTTCCCTTCTTTTTTAAATCAACTGTATGAAAAAAAAAGTTAAAAAGAAAACAAACATACAATAAAAGAACATTTCAAAGAGACCATAACAAGGGAGTAAGAAAAAGACAACTAACCTAAGATAACTGCTTAACTTCCAACATGTTCCTACTTTACCCCAAGAAAGTTACATAATATAGCAACATTTCAGTGAACTTGTTCCTACTACTTCCATCAGAAATTAACAGACCATAGTCATTTCTGGGCATCCCCAGAACGTTAAATAGCTTATCTGTTCTTCTTGCATTATTGTTCCCCCTTCCTTAATTGCTCTCTACTGCTAGTTCCCCTACATTCTACATTATAAACCATTTGTTTTAGATTTTTCAAAGTTCACATTAGTGGTAGCATATAATATTTCTCTTTTTGTGCCTGGCTTATTTCGCTCAGCATTATGTCTTCAAGGTTCATCCATGTTGTCATATGTTTCAGGAGATCGTTCCTTCTTACTGCCGTGTAGTATTCCATCGTGTGTATATACCACATTTAATTTATCCACTCATCTGCTGAAGGACATTTGGGTTGTTTCCATCTCTTGGCAATTGTGAATAATGCTGCTATGAACATTGGCGTGCAGATATCTGTTCGTGTCACTGCTTTCCAATCTTCCGGGTATATACCGAGAAGTGCAATCGCTGGATCGAATGGTAGCTCTATATCTAGTTTTCTAAGGAACCGCCAGACTGACTTCCAGAGTGGCTGAACCATTATACAGTCCCACCAACAATGAATCAGAGTTCCAATTCTCCACATCCCCTCCAGCATTTGTAGTTTCCTGTTTGTTTAATGGCAGCCATTCTAACCGGTGTTAGATGGTATCTCATTGTGGTCTTAATTTGCATCTCTCTAATAGCTAGTGAAGCTGAACATTTTTTCATGTGTTTCTTGGCCATTTGTATTTCCTCTTCAGAGAACTGTCTTTTCATATCTTTTGCCTATTTTATAATTGGGCTGTCTGTATTACTGTCATTGAGTTGTAGGATTTCTTTGTATATGCAAGATAGCAGTCTTTTGTCAGATACATGGTTTCCAAAAATTTTTTCCCATTGAGTTGGCTGCCTCTTTACCTTTTTGAGAAATTCCTTTGAGGTGCAGAAACTTCTAAGCTTGAGGAGTTCCCATTTATCTATTTTCTCTTTTGTTGCTTGTGCTTTGGGTGTAAAGTCTAGGAAGTGGCCTCCTAATACAAGGTCTTGAAGATGTTTTCCTACATTATCTTCTAGGAGTTTTATGGTACTTTCTTTTATATTGAGATCTTTGGTCCATTTTGAGTTAATTTTTGTGTAGGGGGTAAGGTAGGGGTCCTCTTTCATTCTTTTGGATATGGATATCCAACTCTCCCAGCCCCATTTGTTGAAAAGACCATTATGGCTCAGTTCGGTGACTTTGGGGGCCTTATCAAGATCAGTCGGCCATAGATCTGAGGGTCTATCTCTGAATTCTCAATTCGATTCCATTGATCTATATGTCTTTCTTTGTGCCAGTACCATGCTGTTTTGGCAACTGTGGCTTTATAATAAGCTTCAAAGTCAGGGAGTGTAAGTCCTCCCACTTCATTTTGTCTTTTTTAGAGTGTCTTTAGCAATTCGAGGCATCTTCCCTTTCCAAATAAAATTTGATAACTAGCTTTTCCAAGTCTGCAAAGTAGGTTGTTGGAATTTTGATTGGGATTGCATTGAATCTGTAGATGAGTTTGGGTAGAATTGACATCTTAATGACATTTAGCCTTCCTATCCATGAACATGGAATATTTTTCCATCTTTTAAGGTCCCCTTCTATTTCTTTTAGTAGAGTTATGTAGTTTTCTTTGTATAGGTCTTTTACATCTTTGATTAAGTTTATTCCTAGGTACTTGATTTTTTTAGTTGCTATTGAAAATGGTATCTTTTTCTTGAGTGTCTCTTCAGTTTGTTCATTTCTAGCATATAGAAACATTACTGACTTATGTGCATTAATCTTATATCCCGCTACTTTGCTAAATTTGTTTATTAGCTCTAGTAGGTGTATCGTCGATTTCTCAGGGTTTTCTAGATATAAGATCATATCATCTGCAAACAATGACAGTTTTACTTCTTCTTTTCCAATTTGGATGCCTTTTATTTCTTTGTCTTGCCGGATTGCCCTGGCTAGCACTTCCAGCACAATGCTGAATAACATTGGTGACAGCGGGCATCCTTGTCTTGTTCCTGATCTTAGAGGGAAGGCTTTCAGTCTCTCACCATTGAGTACTATGCTGGCTGTGGGTTTTTCATATATGCTCTTTATCATGTTGAGGAAGTTTCCTTCAATTCCTACCTTTTGAAGTGTTTTTATCAAAAAGGGATGTTGGATTTTGTCAAATGCTTTTTCAGCATCTATTGAGATGATCAATTGATTTTTCCCTTTCGAGTTTTTAATGTGTTGTAATACATTGATTGTTTTTCTTATGTTGAACCATCCTTGCATGCCTGGAATGAACCCCACTTGGTCATGGTGTATGATTTTTTTAATGTGTCTTTGGATTCGATTTGCAAGTATTTTGTTGAGGATTTTTGCATCTATATTCATTAGGGAGATTGGCCGGTAGTTTTCCTTTTTGTAGTATCTTTGCCTGGTTTGGTATTAGATTGATGTTAGCTTCATAAAATGAGTTAGGTAGTGTTCCATTTTTTTCAGTATTTTGAAAGAGTTTGAGTAAGATTGGTGTCAGATCTTTCTGGAAAGTTTGGTAGAATTCCCCTGTGAAGCCATCTGGCCCTGGGCATTTATTTGTGGGAAGATTTTTGATGACTGATTGTATCTCTTTGCTTGTGATGGGTTGGTTGAGGTCTTCTATTTCTTCTCTGGTCAGTCTAGGTTGTTCATATGTTTCCAGGAAATTGTCCATTTCTTCTACATTATCCAGTTTGTTGCCATACAGTTGTTCATAATATCCTCTTATAATTTTTTTAATTTCTTCAGGATCTGCAGTTATGTCACCTTTTTCATTCATTATTTTGTTTATATGGGTCTTCTCTCTTTTTGATTTTGTCAGTCTAGCTAGGGGCTTGTCAATCTTGTTGATCTTCTCAAAGAACCAACTTTGGTGATATTTATCCTCTCTATTGTTTTTTTTCTTCTCTTTGTCATTTATTTCTGCTTTAATCCTTGTTATTTCTTTTCTTCTACTTGGTTTAGGATTGGTTTGCTGTTCATTTTCTAGCTTCTTCAGTTGATCCATTAGTTCTTTGATTTTGGCTCTTTCTTCCTTTTTAATATATGCGTTTAGTGCTATAAATTTCCCCCTTAGCACTGCTTTTGCTGCATCCCATAGGTTTTGGTATGTTGTGTTCTCATTTTCATTCGTCTCTATATATTTAGCAA
Source organism: Choloepus didactylus (assembly GCF_015220235.1). Classification (NCBI taxonomy): domain Eukaryota; kingdom Metazoa; phylum Chordata; class Mammalia; order Pilosa; family Megalonychidae; genus Choloepus; species Choloepus didactylus. The sequence continues at coordinate 10,150,832 of NC_051335.1, forward strand.
TTTCTCTTGCTATTTCTTCTTTAACCCACTGATTGTTTAGGAGTGTGTTGTTTAACCTCCAGGTATTTGTGAATTTTCTAAGTCTCTGATGGTTATTGACTTCTAATTGTATTCCATTGTGGTCAGAGAATGTGCTTTGAATAATTTCAATCTTTTTAAATTATTGAGGCTTGTTTTATGTCCCAGCATATGATCTATTCTGGAGAAAGTTCCGTGAGCACTAGAAAAGTATGTGTATCCTGGTGATTTGGGATGTAATGTCCTGTATATGTCTGTAAATCTAATTCATTTATCAGATTGTTTAGGTTTTCAATTTCCTTATTGGTCTTCTGTTTGGTTGATCTATCTATAGGAGAGAGTGATGTGTTGAAGTCTCCCACAATTATTGTGGAAACATCAATTGCTTCCTTTAGTTTTGCCAGTGTTTCCCTCATGTATTTTGTGGCACCTTGATTGGGTGCATAGACATTTACGATTGTTATTTCTTCTTGCTGAATTGCCCCTTTTATTAGTATGTAGTGGCCTTCTTTGTCTCTCAAAACATCCCTGCATTTGAAGTCTATTTTATCTGAGATTAATATTGCTACACCTGCTTTCTTTTGGCTGTAGCTTGCATGAAATATTTTTTTCCATCCTTTCACTTTCAGTTTCTTTGTGTCCCTGTGTCTAAGATGAGTCTCTTGTATGCAACATATTGATGGTTCATTTTTTGGATCCATTCTGCGAATCTATATCTTTTAATTGGGGAGTTTAATCCATTTACATTCAATGTTAAAACCGTGAAGGCATTTCTTGAATCGGCCATCTTATCCTTTGGTTTATGTTTGCCATATTTTTCTCTCTCTATTAATATCCTTTATTGTACCCATACCGAATCTCTTTAGTACTGAACCTTTCTCCAAGTCTCTCTGTCCTGTCTTTGTTTCTCTGTCTGTAGGGCTCCCTTTAGTATCTCCAGTAGGGCAGGTCTCTTGTTAGCAAATTCTCTCAGCATTTCTTTGTCTGTGAAAAATTTAAGCTCTCCTTCAAATTTGAGGGAGAGCTTTGCTGGATAAAGTATTCTTGGCTGGAAATTCCTCTCACTCAGAATTTTAAATATATCGTGCCACTGCCTTCTTGCCTCCATGGTGGCTGCTGAGTAGTCACTACTTAGTCTTATGCTGTTTCCTTTGTATGTGGTGAATTGCTTTTCTCTTGCTGCTTTCAGAACTTGCTCCTTCTCTTCTATGTTTGACAGTGTGATCAGTATATGTCTCGGAGTGGGTTTTTTTTGGATTTATTCTATTTGGAGTTCGCTGAGCATTTATGATTTGTGTATTTATGTTGTTTAGAAGATTTGGGAAGTTTTCCCCAACAATTTCTTTGAATACTCTTCCTAGACCTTTACCCTTTTCTTCCCCTTCTGGACACCAATGAGTCTTATATTCAGACGTTTCATATTATCTATCATATCCCTGAGGTCCATTTCGAGTTTTCAATTTTTTTCCCCATTCTTTCTTTATGCTTTCATTTTCCATTCTGTCATCTTCCAGGTCACTGATTCGTTGTTCAACTTCCTCTAGTCTTGTACTATGAGTGTCCAGAATCTTTTTAATTTGGTCAACAGTTTCTTTAATTTCTATAAGATCATCCATTTTTTTATTTAGTCTTGCAATGTCTTCTTTATGCTCTTCTAGGGTCTTCTTGATTTCCTTCATATCCCGTACTATGGTCTCATTGTTCATCTTTAGTTCTTTGAGTAGCTGCTCTAGGTGCTGTGTCTCTTCTGGTCTTTTGATTTGGGTGCTTGGGCTTGGGTTATCCATATCGTCTGGTTTTTTCATATGCTTTATAATTTTCTGTTGTTTTTGGCCTCGTGGCATTTGCTGAACTTCATAGGGTTCTTTTAGGGTTTGTAGACCTATTGAAGTCCTTATCTCTAATTATCAGATCTACAGCTTCGTGGAGTACACTTTCTCTAACTAACCAGCAGGTGGCGTCCACGACCACCTGTTTCTCCACAAGCCAGTTCGCCCCTGCTTAGCCTTTTTGGTGAGTGGGGGAGTGAGTCTTGTGGGGCCCAGATTGGTGTCCCAAGCTTGCCGTGTGTAGTTGGTGTTGCCTGCCCTGTATGTGGGGCGTGTTTCTGGGCAGTCGGGGAGGGGGGGGTGGCCCTAACATCACATCTCCCTGATGATCCTAGAGTTTTAAAGCTGCTGCAAATAGTCTAATCCTCAGTTCAGTCCTGCCACAGTTTGTCTCTGCCACTGACCCACAAGTCGTTGGTATGGCGTATGGCTCCTGAGACTTGCAAGTGGGCCCCTCTCATCCAGGCTGTGCACCCCGGGTCCTCTGTTGAGGGATGACTGTGCTATGTCACAGGTGAGTGCCGCCCCCCAGGGGCAGTTCGGGGCTGCTGGGGCTGTGTGGGGGAGGCTCCCATCTGCTCAAATGATGGCTGAATGGGCTGATGTTAATTCACACTGCTCCACCTTCCCAGCTCTGGGACATTCAGCTGAGGTTGCAGGGAAGGCTAATGTCCACGCCCAGTTTTGTGGTGTGTGCCTGTTATTTGAAGCACTTCCGTCACACTGGGGTTGTCTGGGGCCAGCTCTGGGCTATGGGGCTGGCGATGGGCAGGAGTGTTTCCTGTCCACCAGGATGGTGGCTGTGGAGCGGAACACCCCCCTTTTCTTGGGAAGTTGTGTTGTTTAGGTGAATTTTCTCAGCCACGGGATTATTGCCTTTTGTCTCAGAGCTCTCTTAGGAGTTCTGCTCTTGACTTGATGTGCCCAAATTGGCAATTCTTTGAAGCTTTCTGTATTAGGGCTTCTTAGAGTAATTGTTTTAGAAAAAGAAAAAAGGATTTAAAAAAAAAAAAAAAAACGGCCCTCCTCAGAGATCTAATGGGTTATTGAAATGCTAATAGACAAAGCAACCAGGGCCATTAAGGAAAGGTCCACAGGGCAGAGAGATCAGCTTTTCTTCGGGATTTGCATATGCGCCTCAAGGCCTGAGCTCCACCCTTCCCCTTTCTGTATTTACCAGAACTCCAAAAATTCTCTGCTTTTATTTTATTTTATTTTATTTTATTTTATTTTATTTTTTTCTGATCAAGCTGCAAATCTTTATTGAGGAGGCAGGGTATATATACTCTAGGGAAGGGTGGGGGTGGCTAGTAAGGATGGGTGGCGATCTAGGATTGGCTGCTGCTGTTGCTAGGGTGGAAGGCAGATGTAAGGCTAGCACTAGGATTTGCGGCCGCTGTTGCTAGGCAGATGTAAGGTTAGCACTAGGCGTGAACCACTACTTTTGGCACGAACCACTTCCGTAAAGAAGGCTGAGGGCAACCCAAGTTGTTGTTTCAGTCCTGGCGGCCATGTTTCCGGCATTGCTGACAAGTGCACTTCATGCATGCTACCTTAATCGCCCACAACACTATGTGAATGTTGGAGTACAGCCTTCCAGGTAGGGGTTCAGGAGCCCATTTTGTGGCTCCTCCTTCCCTGAGGGTTATAGCCTTTAGAGCTGGGTCCTCTGCCTCCAGCTGACAGTCAGAGGAGAGAGAGAGATGGAGGCTTTGCATGAACCTGGCCCGGGAACACCTGACATCACTCCTGCCCACATTCTTTTTTTTTTTTTTTTTTTTTTTAATCATCATGTTATTGAGATATATTCACATACCACGCAGTCATACAAAACAAATTGGTACTTTCGATGTTTACAGTACCATTACATAGTTGTACATTCATCACCTAAATCAATCGCTGACACCTTCATTAGCACACACACAAAATAACAAGAATATAATTAGAGTGAAAAAGAGCAATTGAAGTAAAAGAGAACACTAGGTACCTTTGTCTGTTTGTTTGCTTCCCCTACTTTTCTACACATCCATCCATAAACTAGACAAAGTGGAGTTTGGGGTCCTTATGGCATTCCCAATCCCACTGTCACCCCTCATAAGCTACATTTTATACAACTGTCTTCGAGATTCATGGGTTCTGGGTTGTAGTTTAATAGTTTCAGGTATCCACCACCAGCTACCCCAATCTTTAGAACCTAAAAAAGGTTGTCTAAAGTGTGCGTAAGAGTGCCCACCAGAGTGATCTCTCGGCTCGTTTTGGAATCTCTCGCCACTGAAAGCTTATTTCATTTCTTTCACATCCCCCTTTTGGTCAAGAAGATGTTCTCCATCCCACGATGCCGGGTCTACATTCCTCCCCGGGAGTCATATTCCACGTTGCCAGGGAGATTCACTTCCCTGGGTGTCTGATTCCCACGTAGGGGGGAGGGGCAGTGATTTCACCTTTCAAGTTGGCTTAGCCAGAGAGAGAGGGCCACATCTGAGCAACAAAGAGGCATTCAGGAGGAGACTCTTAGGCACAAATACAGGGAGGCCTAGCCTCTCCTTTGCAGCCAACCGTCTTCCCAAGGGTAAAACTTATGGGTAGAGGCTCAACCCATCAAACCACCAGTCCCCTATGTCTGTGGTCATGTTAGCAACCATGGAGGTGGGGTAGGCGAATACCCCTGCATTCTCCACAGGCTCCTCAAGGGGGCACTACATCTTTTTTTTTTTTCCTTGTTTGTCTTTTTTCTTTTTTTTTTTTTTAACTTTCCCTTCTTTTTTCAAATCACTGTATGAAAAAAAAAGTTAAAAAGAAAACAAACATACAATAAAAGAACATTTCAAAGAGACCATAGCAAGGGAGTAAGAAAAGACAACTAACCTAAGATAACTGCTTAACTTCCAACATGTTCCTACTTTACCCCAAGAAAGTTACATAATATAGCAACATTTCAGTGAACTTGTTCCTACTACATCCATTAGAAATTAACAGACCATAGTCATTTCTGGGCATCCCCAGAACGTTAAATAGCTTATCTGTTCTTCTTGGATTATTGTTCCCCCTTCCTTAATTGCTCTCTACTGCTAGTTCCCCTACATTCTACATTATAAACCATTTGTTTTACATTTTTCAAAGTTCACATTAGTGGTAGCATATAATATTTCTCTTTTTGTGCCTGGCTTATTTCGCTCAGCATTACGTCTTCAAGGTTCATCCATGTTGTCATATGTTTCAGGAGATCGTTCCTTCTTACTGCCGCGTAGTATTCCATCGTGTGTATATACCACATTTTATTTATCCACTCATCTGTTGAAGGACATTTGGGTTGTTTCCATCTCTTGGCAATTGTGAATAATGCTGCTATGAACATTGGCGTGCAGATATCTGTTCGTGTCACTGCTTTCCGATCTTCCGGGTATATACCGAGAAGTGCAATCGCTGGATCGAATGGTAGCTCTATATCTAGTTTTCTAAGGAACTGCCAGACTGACTTCCAGAGTGGCTGAACCATTATACAGTCCCACCAACAATGAATAAGAGTTCCAATTTCTCCACATCCCCTCCAGCATTTGTAGTTTCCTGTTTGTTTAATGGCAGCCATTCTAACCGGGTGTTAGATGGTATCTCATTGTGGTCTTAATTTGCATCTCTCTAATAGCTAGTGAAGCTGAACATTTTTTCATGTGTTTCTTGGCCATTTGTATTTCCTCTTCAGAGAACTGTCTTTTCATATCTTTTGCCCATTTTATAATTGGGCTGTCTGTACTATTGTCATTGAGTTGTAGGATTTCTTTGTATATGCAAGATATCAGTCTTTTGTCAGATACATGGTTTCCAAAAATTTTTTCCCATTGAGTTGGCTGCCTCTTTACCTTTTTGAGAAATTCCTTTGAGGTGCAGAAACTTCTAAGCTTGAGGAGTTCCCATTTATCTATTTTCTCTTTGTTGCTTGTGCTTGGGTGGTAAAGTCTAGGAAGTGGCCGCCTAATACAAGGTCTTGAAGATGTTTTCCTACATTATCTTCTAGGAGTTTTATGGTACTTTCTTTATACTGAGATCTTTGGTCCATTTTGAGTTAATTTTTGTGTAGGGGGTGAGGTAGGGGTCCTCTTTCATTCTTTTGGATATGGATTATCCAACTCTCCCAGCCCCATTTGTTGAAAAGACCATTATGGCTCAGTTCGGGTGACTTTGGGGGCCTTATCAAAGATCAGTCGGCCATAGATCTGAGGGTCTATCTCTGAATTCTCAATTCGATTCCATTGATCTATATGTCTATCTTTGTGCCAGTACCATGCTGTTTTGGCAACTGTGGCTTTATAATAAGCTTCAAAGTCAGGGAGTGTAAGTCCTCCCACTTCGTTTTTCTTTTTTAGAGTGTCTTTAGCAATTCGAGGCATCTTCCCTTTCCAAATAAATTTGATAACTAGCTTTTCCAAGTCTGCAAAGTAGGTTGTTGGAATTTGATTGGGATTGCATTGAATCTGTAGATGAGTTTGGGTAGAATTGACATCTTAATGACATTTAGCCTTCCTATCCATAAACATGGAATATTTTTCCATCTTTTAAGGTCCCCCTTCTATTTCTTTTAGTAGAGTTATGTAGTTTTCTTTGTATAGGTCTTTTACATCTTTGGTTAAGTTTATTCCTAGGTACTTGATTTTTTTAGTTGCTATTGAAAATGGTATCTTTTTCTTGAGTGTCTCTTCAGTTTGTTCATTTCTAGCATATAGAAACATTACTGACTTATGTGCATTAATCTTGTATCCCGCTACTTTGCTAAATTTGTTTATTAGCTCTAGTAGCTGTATCGTCCATTTCTCAGGGTTTTCTAGATATAAGATCATATCATCTGCAAACAATGACAGTTTTACTTCTTCTTTTCCAATTTGGATGCCTTTTATTTCTTTGTCTTGCCGGATTGCCCTGGCTAGCACTTCCAGCACAATGTTGAATAACAGTGGTGACAGCGGGCATCCTTGTCTTGTTCCTGATCTTAGAGGGAAGGCTTTCAGTCTCTCACCATTGAGTACTATGCTGGCTGTGGGTTTTTCATATATGCTCTTTATCATGTTGAGGAAGTTTCCTTCAATTCCTACCTTTTGAAGTGTTTTTATCAAAAAGGGATGTTGGATTTTGTCAAATGCTTTTTCAGCATCTATTGAGATGATCAATTGATTTTTCCCTTTCGAGTTTTTAATGTGTTGTAATACATTGATTGTTTTTCTTATGTGAACCATCCTTGCATGCCTGGAATGAACCCCACTTGGTCATGGTGTATGATTGTTTTTTAATGTGTCTTTGGATTCGATTTGCAAGTATTTTGTTGAGGATTTTTGCATCTATATTCATTAGGGAGATTGGCCGGTAGTTTTCCTTTTTTGTAGCATCTTTGCCTGGTTTTGGTATTAGATTGATGTTAGCTTCATAAAATGAGTTAGGTAGTGTTCCATTTTTTTCAGTATTTTGAAAGAGTTTGAGTAAGATTGGTGTCAGATCTTTCTGGAAAGTTTGGTAGAATTCCCCTGTGAAGCCATCTGGCCCTGGCATTTATTTGTGGGAAGATTTTTGATGACTGATTGTATCTCTTTGCTTGTGATGGGTTGGTTGAGGTCTTCTATTTCTTCTCTGGTCAGTCTAGGTTGTTCATATGTTTCCAGGAAATTGTCCATTTCTTCTACATTATCCAGTTTGTTGCCATACAGTTGTTCATAATATCCTCTTATAATTTTTTTAATTTCTTCAGGATCTGCAGTTATGTCCTTTTTCATTCATTATTTTGTTTATATGGGTCTTCTCTCTTTTTGATTTTGTCAGTCTAGCTAGGGGCTTGTCAATCTTGTTGATCTTCTCAAAGAACCAACTTTTGGTGATATTTATCCCTCTCTATTGTTTTTTTTTCTTCTCTATGTCATTTATTTCTGCTTTAATCCTTGTTATTTCTTTTCTTCTACTTGGTTTAGGATTGGTTTGCTGTTCATTTTCTAGCTTCTTCAGTTGATCCATTAGTTCTTTGATTTTGCTCTTTCTTCCTTTTTAATATATGCGTTTAGTGCTATAAATTTCCCCCCTTAGCACTGCTTTTGCTGCATCCCATAGGTTTTGGTATGTTGTGTTCTCATTTTCATTCGTCTCTATATATTTAGCAATTTCTCTTGCTATTTCTTCTTTAACCCACTGATTGTTTAGGAGTGTGTTGTTTAACCTCCAGGTATTTGTGAATTTTCTAAGTCTCTGATGGTTATTGACTTCTAATTGTATTCCATTGTGGTCAGAGAATGTGCTTTGAATAATTTCAATCTTTTTAAATTTATTGAGGCTTGTTTTATGTCCCAGCATATGATCTATTCTGGAGAAAGTTCCGTGAGCACTAGAAAGTATGTGTATCCTGGTGATTTGGGATGTAATGTCCTGTATATGTCTGTTAAATCTAATTCATTTATCAGATTGTTTAGGTTTTCAATTTCCTTATTGGTCTTCTGTTTGGTTGATCTATCTATAGGAGAGAGTGATGTGTTGAAGTCTCCCACAATTATTGTGGAAACATCAATTGCTTCCTTAGTTTTGCCAGTGTTTCCTCATGTATTTTTGTGGCACCTTGATTGGGTGCATAGACATTTACGATTGTTATTTCTTCTTGCTGAATGCCCCCTTTTATTAGTATGTAGTGGCCTTCTTTGTCTCTCAAAACATCCTGCATTTGAAGTCTATTTATATCTAGGATTAATATTGCTACCCTGCTTTCTTTGGCTGTGGCTTGCATGAAATATTTTTTTCCATCCTTTCACTTTCAGTTTCTTTGTGTCCCTGTGTCTAAGATGAGTCTCTGTATGCAACATATTGAGGTTCATTTTTTTTGCTCCATTCTGCGAATCTATATCTTTTAATTGGGGAGTTTAATCCATTTACATTCAATGTTTAAAACCGTGAAGGCATTTCTTGAATCGGCCATCTTATCCTTTGGTTTATGTTTGCCATATTTTTCTCTCTCTATTAATATCCTTTATTGTACCCATAACCGAATCTCTTTAGTACTGAACCTTTCTCCAAGTCTCTCTGTCCTGTCTTTGTTTTGTTCTCTGTCTGTAGGGCTCCCTTTAGTATCTCCAGTAGGGCAGGTCTCTCTGTAGCAAATTCTAATTCTCAGCATTTCTTTGTCTGTGAAAAATTTAAGTCCTCTCCTCAAATTTGAAGGAGGCTTTGCTGGATAAGTATCTTGCTGAAATTCCTCTCATCATAATTTTAAATATCTCGGTGCCACTGCCTTCTTGCCTCCATGGTGGCTGCTGAGTAGTCACTACTTAGTCTTTGCTGTTTTCCTTTGTATGTGGTGAATTGCTTTTCTCTTGCTCTTCAGAACTTGCTCCTTCTCTTCTATGTTTGACAGTGTGATCATATATGTCTCGGGTGGTTTTTTTTGGATTTATTCTATTTGGAGTTCGCTGAGCATTTATGATTTGTGTATTATGTTGTTTAGAAATTTGGGGATTTTTCCCCAACAATTTCTTTGAATACTCTTCCTAGACCTTTACCCTTTCTTCCCCTTCTGGGACACCAATGAGTCTTATATTCAGACGTTTCATATTATCTATCATATCCCTGAGGTCCATTTCGAGTTTTCAATTTTTTTCCCCATTCTTTTCTTTTATATGCTTTCATTTTCCATTCTGTCATCTTCCAGGTCACTGATTCGTTGTTTCAACTTCCTCTAGTCTTGTACTATGAGTGTCCAGAATCTTTTTAATTTGGTCAACAGTTTTCTTTAATTTCCTATAAGATCATCCATTTTTTTATTAGTCTTGCAATGTCTTCTTTATGCTCTTCTAGGGTCTTCTTGATTTCCTTCATATCCCTTACTATGGTCTCATTGTTCATCTTTAGTTCTTTGAGTAGGCTGCTCTAGGTGCTGTGTCTCTTCTGGTCTTTTGATTTGGGTGCTTGGGCTTGGGTTATCCATATCGTCTGGTTTTTTCATATGCTTTATAATTTTCTGTTGTTTTTGGCCTCGTGGCATTTGCTGACCTTCATAGGGTTCTTTTAGGGTTGTAGACCTATTGAAGTCCTTATCTCTAATTTATCAGATCTACAGCTTCGTGGAGTACACTTTCTCTAACTAACCAGCAGGTGGCGTCCACGAGCACACTGTTCTCCACAAGCCAGATCTCCCATGCTTAGCCTTTTTGGTGAGTGGGGGAGTGAGTCTTGTGGGGCCCAATTGGTGTCCAAGCTTGTGTGTGTAGTTGGTGTTGCCTGCCCTGTATGTGGGGGCGTGTTTCTGGGCAGTCGGGGAGGGGGGGTGGCCCTAACAATCAAATCTCCCTGATGATCCTAGAGTTTTAAAGCTGCTGCAATAGTCTAATCCTTCGTTCAGTCCTGCCACTTTGTCTCTGCCACTGACCCACAAGTCTTTGGTATTGGCGTATGGCTCCTTGAGACTTGCAAGTGGGCCCCTCTTCCAGGCTGTGCACCCCGGGTCCTCTGTGTATGGGATGACGTGCTAGTCACAGGTGAGTGCCGCCCCCCAGGCAGTTCTGGGCTGCTGGGCTGTGTTAGGGAGGCTCCCATCTGCTCAAATGATGGCTGAAGGGGCTTTGTATTCACACTGCTCCACCTTCCAGCTCTGGGACATCAGCTGAGGTTGCAGGGAAGGCAATGTCCATCCCATTTTGTGTTGTGTGCCTGTTATTTGAAGCACTTCCGTCACACTGGGTTGGTCTGGGGCAGCTCTGGGCTATGGGGCTGGCGATGGCAGGAGTGTTCCTGTCCACCCAGAGGTGGCTGTGAGCGGACACCCCCCTTTTCTCTTGGGAAGTGTTTGTTTAGTGAATTTTCTCAGCCACTGGATTATTGCCTTTTGTCTCAGAGCTCTCTTAGTTCTGCTTCTGACTTGATGTGCCCAAATTGCAATTCTTTGAAGCTTTCTGTATTGGGCTTCTTAGAGTAATTGTTTTAGAAAAAGAAAAAAGGATTTAAAAAAAAAAAAAACGCCCTCCTCAGATATCTAAATGGGTTTTGAATGCTAATAGACAAAGCAACCAGGGCCATTAAGGAAAGGTCCACAGGCAGAGATATCAGCTTTTCTCGGGATTTGCATATGCGCCTCAAGCCTGAGCTCCACCCTTCCCCTTTCTGTATTTACCAGAACTCCAAAAATTCTCTGCTTTTATTTATTTTATTTTATTTTTTATTTTATTTATTTTATTATTTTTTTCTGATCAAGCTGCAACTCTTATTGAGGAGGAGGTATATATACCTAGGGAAGGGTGGGGGTGGCTAGTAAGGATGGTGGCGATCTAGGATTGGCTGCTGGCTGTTGCTAGGGTGGAAGGCAGATGTTAAGCTGCACTAGGATTGGCGGCGCTGTTGCTAGGCAGATGTAAGGTTAGCACTAGGCGTGAACCACTACTTTTGGCACGAACCACTCCGTAAAGAAGGCTGAGGGCACCCAAGTTGTTGTTTCAGTCCTGGCGGCCATGTTTCCGCATTGCTGACAAGTGCACTTCATGCATGCTCCTTAATCGCCACAACACTATGTGAAGTTTGGAGTACAGCCTTCCAGGTAGGGGTTCAGGAGCCCATTTTTTGTGGCTCCTCCTGTCCTGAGGTTATAGCCTTAGAGCTGGGTCCTCTGCCTCCAGCTGACAGTCAGAGGAGAGAGAGAATGGAGGCTTTGCATGAACCGGCCCGGGAACACCTGACATCACTCCTGCCACATTCTTTTTTTTTTTTTTTTTTTTTTTTTAATCATCATTTTATTGAGATATATTCACATACCACGCAGTCATACAAAACAAATTGTACTTTCGATTGTTTTACAGTACCATTACATAGTTGTACATTCATCACCTAAATCAATCCCTGACACCTTCATTAGCACACACACAAAAATAACAAGAATAATAATTAGAGTGAAAAAAGAGCAATTGAAGTAAAAAGAACACTAGGTACCTTTGTCTGTTGTTTCCTTCCCCTACTTTTCTACACATCCATCCATAAACTAGACAAAGTGGAGTTTTGGTCCTTATGGCATTCCCAATCCCACTGTCACCCCTCATAAGCTACATTTTTATACAACTGTCTTCGAGATTCATGGGTTCTGGGTTGTAGTTTAATAGTTTCAGGTATCCACCACCAGCTACCCCAATTCTTTAGAACCTAAAAAAGGTTGTCTAAAGTGTGCGTAAGAGTGCCCACCAGAGTGATCTCTCGGCTCGTTTGGAATCTCTCTGCCACTGAAGCTTATTTCATTTCCTTTCACATCCCCCTTTTGGTCAAGAAGATGTTCTCCATCCCACGATGCCGGGTCTACATTCCTCCCCGGGAGTCATATTCCACGTTGCCAGGGAGATTCACTTCCCTGGGTGTCTGATCCCACGTAGGGGGAGGGCAGTGATTTCACCTTTCAAGTTGGCTTAGCCAGAGAGAGAGGGCCACATCTGAGCAACAAAGAGGCATTCAGGAGGAGACTCTTAGGCACAAATACAGGGAGGCCTAGCCTCTCCTTTGCAGCAACCGTCTTCCCAAGGGTAAAACTTATGGTAGAGGGCTCAACCCATCAAACCACCAGTCCCCTATGTCTGTGGTCATGTTAGCAACCATGGAGGTGGGGTAGGCGAATACCCCTGCATTCTCCACAGGCTCCTCAAGGGGGCACTACCTCTTTTTTTTTTTTTTCCTTGTTTGTCTTTTTCTTTTTTTTTTTTTTTAACTTTCCCTTCTTTTTTCAAATCAACTGTATGAAAAAAAAAGTTAAAAAGAAACAAACATACAATAAAAGAACATTTCAAAGAGACCATAGCAAGGGAGTAAGAAAAAGACAACTAACCTAAGATAACTGCTTAACTTCCAACATGTTCCTACTTTACCCCAAGAAAAGTTACATAATATAGCAACATTTCAGTGAACTTGTTCCTACTACATCCATCAGAAATTAACAGACCATAGTCATTTCTGGGCATCCCCAGAACGTTAAATAGCTTATCTGTTCTTCTTGGATTATTGTTCCCCCTTCCTTAATTGCTCTCTACTGCTAGTTCCCCTACATTCTACATTATAAACCATTTGTTTTACATTTTTCAAAGTTCACATTAGTGGTAGCATATAATATTTCTCTTTTTGTGCCTGGCTTATTTCGCTCAGCATTATGTCTTCAAGGTTCATCCATGTTGTCATATGTTTCACCAGATCGTTCCTTCTTACTGCCGCGTAGTATTCCATCGTGTGTATATACCACATTTTATTTATCCACTCATCTGTTGAAGGACATTTGGGTTGTTTCCATCTCTTGGCAATTGTGAATAATGCTGCTATGAACATTGGCGTGCAGATATCTGTTCGTGTCAATTGCTTTCCGATCTTCCGGGTATATACCGAGAAGTGCAATCGCTGGATCGAATGGTAGCTCTATATCTAGTTTTCTAAGGAACTGCCAGACTGACTTCCAGAGTGGCTGAACCATTATACAGTCCCACCAACAATGAATAAGAGTTCCAATTTCTCCACATCCCCTCCAGCATTTGTAGTTTCCTGTTTGTTTAATGGCAGCCATTCTAACCGGTGTTAGATGGTATCTCATTGTGGTCTTAATTTGCATCTCTCTAATAGCTAGTGAAGCTGAACATTTTTCATGTGTTTCTTGGCCATTTGTATTTCCTCTTCAGAGAACTGTCTTTTCATATCTTTTGCCCATTTTATAATTGGGCTGTCTGTACTATTGTCATTGAGTTGTAGGATTTCTTTGTATATGCAAGATATCAGTCTTTTGTCAGATACATGGTTTCCAAAAATTTTTTCCCATTGAGTTGGCTGCCTCTTTACCTTTTTGAGAAATTCCTTTGAGGTGCAGAAACTTCTAAGCTTGAGGAGTTCCCATTTATCTATTTTCTCTTTTGTTGCTTGGCTTTTGGGTGTAAAGTCTAGGAAGTGGCTCCTAATACAAGGTCTTGAAGATGTTTTCCTACATTATCTTCTAGGAGTTTTATGGTACTTTCTTTTATATTGAGATCTTTGGTCCATTTTGAGTTAATTTTTGTGTAGGGGGTGAGGTAGGGGTCCCTCTTTCATTCTTTTGGATATGGATATCCAACTCTCCCCGCCCCCCATTTGTTGAAAAGACCATTATGGCTCAGTTCGGTGACTTTGGGGGGCCTTATCAAAGATCAGTCGGCCATAGATCTGAGGGTCTATCTCTGAATTCCTCAATTCGATTCCATTGATCTATATGTCTATCTTTGTTGCCAGTACCATGCTTGTTTTGGCAACTGTGGCTTATAATAGCTTCAAAGTCAGGGAGTGTAAGTCCTCCCACTTCGTTTTTCTTTTTTAGAGTGTCTTTAGCAATTCGAGCGTCTTCCCTTTCCAAATAAATTTGATAACTAGCTTTTCCAAGTCTGCAAAGTAGGTTGGTGTGGAATTTTGATTGGATTGCATTGAATCTGTAGATGATTTGGGTAGAATTGACATCTTAATGACATTTGCCTGCCTATCCATAAACATGGAATATTTTTCCATCTGTTAAGGTCCCCTTCTATTTCTTTTAGTAGAGTTATGTAGTTTTTCTTTGTATAGGTCTTTTACATCTTTGGTTAAGTTTATTCCTAGGTACTTGATTTTTTTAGTTGCTATGGAAAATGGGTCTCTTTTTCTTGAGTGTTTCTCTTCAG